>NC_051176.1:239232401-239312400 GCF_013339695.2 Rhipicephalus sanguineus
CATATACCCTCCCTCCGTGGCGTGAACTGGCCGCCGCTCTCTTCTGGCCAACGGCCTCATCGCTGTGACAAGAGATGTGCACGTGAGAGTGGCTGCTCCCTCTGAAGACAAACAGGAGAACACGGTGACAAGAGCCAAAGACCTTCGATCGGCCAGCGACCGTGAATTGGCATGTTTTATAGGATAGTTCGGTGAAGCGCATTCGCTGCTCCCAAAGGGTTGGCACGTGGTGACTTTTCATGGGATAAACCCCGACCAGTGAGCATGTTTTGGGACTACCGAGTAATACTGAGAAGAATCGTGGGAAATTTGCAGAGAAGTCATGTGACACTTGAATGGCCTCTGGAACTTTCTCAGTAGACCTAACAATCTACTTCGATAGATGAAGGAGAAAAATCACATCCGGGATCACGCACTGACGCTGCGCACACATGCTGTCTCAATCAATACGCACGCGGCATCTGCCACCTCGCGGTGCGATTTTCGCGGGTCGCAATTACCACATATGCCGCTAATTAATGTGCTTATATGCGCAAACATATGAAAGAGTAGCCTTGTAGTCGCTTGCTCTGTGAAGAACCTCTCCGTGCATTGTCCAAACAGGCATTTCGATATCTAGGCTTCCATTTTTAACGCCATTACTATATCACCATTTTACATCTTATTACCTTTTTAAAAGGGTAATATGATGTAAAAGATTTAGCGCAGTGAAGATCTTGTTTCTGATAGAGAATTCGTTTCATAGTTCTTGATTTGGGTATCTATCCCAACTAATATATTGAAGCTTACGAAGTAACAGTAAACATAATCTTTTTATCAAGAAGCGAGAATCCTAGCCATGAGGGTCTAACTTGTCTGATCGTGATAGCCTTATGCCCTTACATGCGTGATTAGTACGTACTGAAAGGCGTTTACTAGGCTGTTTACCGGCCTAATTTCGTCAAAGGCACGGCCTATCACGCCCAAGAGCAACAACGCCGGTAATCTTCAGACAGATGAAAGATATCGAATGATATGCTACTGTGATGTTAACAACAGCATATATTCTAATATACCGGGTGTTCAAAGTTAAGATTTATGGTTTTGTTAAAATTCAGCACTGGGAGGAACGTGAAAACCACCTTTGCAGATAAGCTTTTTATCCAAGGGGACACAAATTGAGACAATAATTATCGCTGTAAGCCGCCCAATTAACTAAGATTGAACAATGAACTTTTTAATGAGTGCCGCAAGCAGTCATGTTTGTATTGAAATGTTGGAGGCAGTCGCGTTTCTGCACAGTTCCACTTTGAAAACTTCTTCTAGCATGTCTGTGCCCCGAGATATGCCGCCGCAAAGTTTAATTGCGGTTTGCATGATTACGCATGCAAGACGGTGAGGATCGTCGATCGCAGTGTTCCTGCCTGATGTGACGAGCAGTCATTGCTTGCTATCGTCAGCCGGTAGCAAAAGGGTAACCGTTATCATCTGTGCCTATATGCGTTCGACCCGTTGTGCAGATAAAACACCACACGCATCTGCCGCGGCACATCGGGAAGGAGCTTTGCGCCACTGCTCACTGTCTTGCATGCGTAATCATGCAAACCGCAATTAAACTTTGCAGCTGGATATCTCGGGGCACAGACATGCGAGAATTCTGCCAAGTGGAACTGTGTGAAAAGTGAAAAGTTCAAAGTGGAACTTTCCAATAGAAACATGCCCTCTTACTGCACTCATTGACAGGTTCATTATTCAACCTCAGTTAATTGGGCGGCTGACAGCGATAATTATTGTCTCACTTTGTGTCCCCCTGGATAAAAAAAAAACGTATCTGCAAAGGTGGTTTTCACGTACCTCCTAGCGCTTAATTTTAAGAAAACCATAAAGCTTAACTTTGAACACCCTGTATAGCTGACCGCCTGTACACTGTCATTGGATCACGGGTTTTAGCTCATCACATTTGGAGCATTAGAAGAAGGTATACATACATGCAGGTAAATATGGACTCCATTACAAAGTAGAATGATCATGATTCTGGCCACAGCACCAATCTGTTTCAATTAGAGCCTGTTATGTTTATTTTAAATATTGTAGCCTGTTATATGCTGCCACCTTTTTAATAGTATCAGCATTTGCCAATGCTTGACAAGGCTGGCTGCTAATGGTACACTCTTGCAGTCAATTTATCTAAAGTCACTCATACGAGAAGGAAGTCCTTCGTCTTGTCGCCACTGATGTTTTGCTTAAACGAAGGATCCCCTTGCGTGGTTGTCCTTGCGTAATCTGCCATCAGATTAAGTTCGCGGGGGTCGTGTGCATATCGATGACGTTATATTTTCCTGTGCAAAGAGAATGGTGTAGAAGTTGAACTTTTTATCACACAGGAGGTCTGCATAGTTTCTGGCGTCAGCACTAATTTTCATGCAGTGACAACGTCAGAGCGAAGTTCCTGAGCGACAACATTGCGCAAAAGAGGTCGCCGGTCCATCGTGTTCTCGGGAAATGCTATTGCCGAAGGCGACCTGCCCATGCCCAAGGGCACGTCGTCGTCGTCGTTTTGTTGCTGTTAAGCGCTATCGTCGCCTGGTGACACCGCGGGTATATGAACGCCAGTGACATAGAAGTTCGTTAAGCTGTACAAGATGTTTCCCTGTGGCCTAACGAATACCATCTGGTCATCTCATGCACGAGTGACCTTGATTTCTCTTACCTTCCACATTGTATAACATTGATTCACGCTCCATTGAATCGGTAGCCAACACGACAGTTTTAGTTTCAGGACCTTTACTTCGAAAGTAGAATATTAGTCCGCCTTCTGCTGAGCTTGAAGTCTCCCTTTGGTCAAGGGCGGGGCCAACATTGCTCAACGGTGGCCCGCTCATTCTACATGGTCTGCTTATCTTTGTATGTGTTTGTGAAAGGGGCGTGTATTGCGGGCAAGTGTTCCTGGCCACCAAACAAGAGGGCCAGCTTCCTCTCCAAAATATCTGTGGATCCCCCCCCCCCCCCCCCCAATTTCCCTATTGTGATCTCATGCCCTGCCCTTACGACCGACAGACTGGTTCGTTGTTCGTTTGGCAGTACATGGAATTCTCAAACCTCTACATCAGCATCAGAAATGAAGAATCTAGCTTTTGTCTTTCATATTTCCTCAAGATCCACAATTCGTACTCACACATAACGCCAGGAAAAAAAGAAGAGGGTTAATCAGACTTACTTCAGTTTTAATGTCGACATCTACGCCTTTCATAATCTTTGAAAGTCAACTGATTGCTACCTTTCTAGTAGCACTGTTCGGTGCATTTCTTTTGTAGAGTTTTCATGATTGTCGATTCAAAGTCCTACAAAAAGTGTTTTTTCTACAACTACTATTTATTTATCTCGTATATTTGTTGCACAACTGCTGTCTCATTTACGTTTAGAAAAGGCCAGCCTTCTCGCTTTCTCCTTTTACCTTCGGACTTGAAATATTTAAGTCTTTTATGCTTCCTGCTACTAAAGTAGCATCGTCTACATACCGTAAGGTGGTTACCTTTGTTCCCCCAATTTTCACTCTCATATCTCTGTCTTCCAGATCAGTTTCTGAGTACATAATATGTCTATAAACAAAATAAATACGTAGAAGGGATACGACCATACACCTTTTTGAATATTAAACCAATCTGTGTTATCAACATTTGTCTTAAAAAGAACTTCTCGTCTCGCGTAAAGGTTTTCGGTAGAATTATGGGATGTCCATAGATTCCAATTTTACTAAGATATACCTAGAGTCTTGGAATAATCAGCTGAATAAAAAGCGCTTCTACAATCGATGAAACAAAGATAGTAATATATTGTCATTTCCTTAATAGTTTTCATCAGCCATCTCATGTTTGAAATGTGGTCTCTGGTACCGTGTCCTCTTCTGAACCCTGCTCACGCCATCGCCACCTCTCTATTCACATATGGTTGCCACATTTTCTGTTTTGAGGAGTAGTTTACAAATATGGGATTTTAAGGCAAGGATTTTACAGTTTGAACATCCCCTTAATTTCTTTTTCCATGAAAAGTTTTGTAAATTCAGCCCCATGTTCTTGCTTTGGCTTAAGACTTGAGACACCAGCTCACTCTATGGTTAAATCTTTCTCAGTACTCGAGCAGCAATACTGACCTGTTGGGATAAGTCGAACGAACAAACGCGAAGCTATGTCAGCGCCGACAAAGCATGTTTATATTTTGTTCCTCCGAGGCAGCACAACGAGCTTATTGCGACCTGTCTTATGTTTATCCTAAGGCTCAAGGCTTTGCTTGAAAGATATATATATCGAGCTTTTTCTGTATTTACTTGCGCATAGCGCTGCAAGGACGTGCAATGGGATAACATCTTCATTCAATTCAAACATGTCTGCAAAGGGCTTGCTCCCCCACCTGTCAAGCGGCTTGCCTCTCGGTTTTAGAGCGCAGCTCCTGGGCGCCCGCAGGCGTGCCTCGTCCGTCGTAACAAAGAGAACGAACACAGCGAAAGATGAAAGCGTTAGCGGAGCGCGGAGAGCATGGCGAACTTAGACGGAGGAAATCGGAGTGCCGCACGAGGCTAAGAGATGGCGCCACAGTGTTTGTAGTCTGCCCGCGTCGGCAGAGGAGTTCACGCCGTCGAGGCCAAGCCTTATCGCCGCCCCCGCGAAGGGACCTGAAAAACGAAAACACGCGTACAGCTACGCTCAAATTTCGCATTAGGGAGTATCCTAACCCTCGGTTATATTTTTTTTCTTCGTGATATTCAAGGCTTATTGTTTGCATGCAATCTTCAAACTTCGTTTAGCTAACTACCCTCCGGGTATAGTTGCGCCATCCACTGTCAGATAAATACCAGCAGTGCCTCAGGGTCTTATAAAGGAAGTTGTTGGAATGGTTTAGTTTTCGAAGGTTAGCTGTAGGCTGGAAATTTATTTTCACTGCTTTCCACAAAACTAATCTTTCACGCATTGGAGGAAGCGCTTTCTGCTCATTTTTAATAAGCACCCTATTGCGCTCTACCATTATCAAGGTGAGCATTGTTCCCTGGAATAGGAACATTTTTCATTAAGCTGCATTCAGAAACACTTCCAGTTGAACTTTCGTTAGAAGAAAACGACGGTTAGTTTTATGGCCGATTAATTGCCACGTGTGTCCTTGGCCTGAGGGTACCAATCAATTTTTCGAAAGCTGTCGACACGCTGTGTTCTTGCGGAGAATTTATGTATAAAAAAAAACCTTCATTCCATACGCTTTCTTCTCTTTAGAAAACCCCGTAACCTGCGAACGGCGCGATTGCGGTTCTCGGCTTGCACAGCCTCTCGAAGAGGAGGGCCTTCGCTAGACAGATTGAAATCCCGAGACGTACTGAATCGTTTTTCTAGCAGCGCACAGCCCATATGGAGAGTGGCTCGGTAGAAGCTGCATTATTTGGTGGCCTCCCTGGGTGCATCTGCATATTCGCCACGCGGAATATTCGTCGTCGTCGTTGTTGTTTTGTTGTTGTTTATTGTTTTAACTTATGCTTTGTGATGTTTGCATTTCTTGCATGTAATGCGTCAAGTATTTTCTAAAGATACCCCAGCGTATTGTTTATAATGCGCGGCTTCATAACCGTAGAACAGTTGGTTCGATCCGCCGTATTAAAAGTTTTCTACCCTATAGGTTTACCTGCACCAAAGCATGATGGTCACGAACGATCGCGATCAGCCAGTATATTAAGCCAGAACAAAGGGGGACCACAGCTCGTAAGACAATGAAAGCATTGTCATGGCCAAGTGTTCAGAGCTTGCTGGGAATAAAGTTCAAGGCGAGACACCTTCAGCAAAATATACTGATTTCAATTTCATGTAGAGCACTTTTAAACTGCAGAAATCGCCAGATCCGTAGCACACGCGGCGTTGTCGGCGTAACATCACGATGGCGTTAAGTAATTCGAATGCATTATTGGGAAGCCCAATGCACTTTTTTATGTCAACCTGCTGTACTTATTGGGAGCTATAATTAGACACGGCGCTCGTTGATTTCCTGCACCATAGTTGCCCGAGATTAAAATTAAAAAAAAAGTGTAAAAATAGTGAGTAAAGTTTACGCTTCTAAATGTTATGAACAACTGCGTCTAGCGAAGTTCTAGGAACAGCTGCAGTCACAGGTTTCATTTGAGGAACGCCATGCCTTTTTTTTTTACATACGCATGTTTTTAATCTGGATTTATTTATATCCTGTTTTATTCCAATCCAGCAGGGCTGACAAGTTTAGAGTTCGGCGCCCTTTCCGTCTCTTCATGAAACGAACCAGAGTAAAAGACATCGGAATCAAATTCTGCACAGCCCTCCGATGAGCTCGGAGGCCGTGCTTCAGTAGCTGCGTCGGCGCGAGCTTACCCTCGGCACAGCTGAGGTAAATGTTATACTGCCATGGTTTTGGCCTCCCACACTCATGCGGCTATGAACTAAATGTTTGTTTATATTTTGTCCAATTACATGCAAGGGCTTTGCAGTGTTGTCTTAAAAAATGATTGAGATAATATTGACAACTTGCAGCGAATTACCGCGCATGTTTGACATATTTCGCTAGTGGCGATGTGCGTTGCCCATGTTTTTTTTCTGACGTGCCTGGTGCTTGCTGTATAATGCACTGATTTTCTCTAGATTTATTTCAATTCATTCGTTCTTTTTCCAGAGTGCAGTTATATACTTGGCTGATCCTTTTAGATTACTTTTAGATTCAGACGGATGTCGTTGCATTATATATGCGAATGTTGATGCACTTCATTTCACGTTTAACGAAATGATTTGAGTTTTTATTCCTATTAGACTGATTTTGTATTGCTAGTAAAGTAGACACAATTCTGTTAACACAAAACTCCCTCTTCTCATGTCGAAGCAAGTGATCAGATCGTACTCGGCAACTTCCGCCGACTAAAGCCATCCCTTTCCTTTTAAATGGACGTTTAGTAATATCTGGGGTTTTACAAGCCAAAACCACAATGTGATCATGAGGAATGCCGTAGTGGAGGGCTCCGGAAATTTCTACCGCCAGGGGTTCCTTAACGTGCACCTAAACATAAATACACGGGCATCCATTAAGTGGACAGGTACGTCTGAAAATGTGTTGCAGTGTAAGTTTATGGATTACTATACGGGAAGCATGGAAAGCGGGGGAACAGAAATGACAGCTGTGTGGCAGAATGCGAAGTCATAGCGGGCGTCATGTCATTGTAGGTCTTCCCAAGAGCCTCGTCAAATGTTTGTTTGCTTGACTTTTCCTATGTCTGGCCACTCTGACCGTTTGATTGACTTGCAAATGCTGTGGCCACACAGGCCGCGCCCTTCGACGGAGGGCCCACGGATGCGTGCGGCACAAGCGCTGCCCCTGCCGAGGCCCGATGCACGTCGTTTCAAATGCATCGGCCAGCTCCGGGACGCGCCACGAGATGCCTCGTCCGGGCGGCCAGCCGATAGCGTCCACCTGACCAGAAGCAACCCAATAAATCAAGCGTCCTATTATCTCGGCCGAGTAACTGCCAGGGGAAACCAATACGTTTGCCGTAAACAGATGAATTATGAAAACCGCGAGTCTTCAGCGGCAATCTTCGGCGCCATAAATACTTCGCACGGACCGGCCGCAGTGGCAGCAAATACACAATAGCACTCCCTCCCCACGTGCGCGTTTTCTTGCCGGGGGCGTATTTTATTCGACATTAGCACAGCCGTGCTAATAACAGGGAACGCTTTCTCGGGCCGACGTCCGGCCGAAGAAAGCGCAGCATGCGTGCGGGAGGAGGCTGAGTGCCGCAGCGTGCCGCCGGCCCAGCGCCTAACGCAAACACGGCGGCAGAAACAGACAAGGAAGCGTAAATTTGCCGTCTCGGGGCCATTGCTTTCGCGTTTTTATTTCCGCCGGCAAATCGCCACCAGCACGCAGGTTTCCTCCCTTCTTGCAGGCGCCCAGTATTTTTATTCTTCCACGACGCCAGTTTCCAATCGAACTGCTTAAATGGAGGTAGCTGCGCATGTCGTGGGTGGAGCGGGGAGGCACGGAGGAAAATTAGAAGGCGGAGTTATTAATTCTTATTGCGCTCACGCGAGGGATGAAGATGACCGTAAATTATGCGCGGCTCGCATGAGTCTCCGCCACCACCTCTGTTCTTTCATTTTTTGCTCGCTGCTCTTTCGCCCGTTGGGATCGCATCAATAATTATGATTTACGGGATAAATTAACGAAGTCCGCCACTCGCGCCGCCGTGCAGTTTCCTCGGCGAAAATATATTAATGGGTTCTGATACGATGGGCAGAGCGCGAGCGCGAACAGCGAGCCAGGGCTGGCCATGTTCCGGCGAGCATATTGACCGGCAGGGATCGTCCGCAAAAACCCCGTTCATGGCCGGAGACCAATTAATCTTGGAGCTGCTCCCGCTACACTTCGAAACTTGTTAGATAACAAAAGCTGGCATGCGTGCGAGTACGTGGGAAAAACTAAAAATGAAAAGAAATTACGCCCCAGTCTCTTACACGCCCGGAAGGGCGTCCTGTCGACCCATAAGGAGCGCCCTTCGCGTTGACTGCGGCCTTCGCTGGCGCGAAGCTGCTATAAAGGCTTACTGGTATTGCAGCAGTTTCTATGCGGCCATTTAACCAAGAAATAACTTTCACACTGTCGCAAGCTCGCTTGCTTCGATATGTCTTTTTTTTCCTTTTGTTTTGACAAGCCCTGCTCCTGGTATGCGGACGTCAAGGGGTCCGGAATGGCATGAGATAATGGACGAGAATTTTACTGATTATCCATAACTTATTCGTTCACAGAGTAGCGCACATGTTGTAATCAGGTAATTGAAGCCATCTAGGCCACGGGACATAATGTACTTACTAAAGAATTACTAAAAGTAGTTATATTAACACTATATAGGTCGCAGGTATAACTGACTGATTGAATTTAACGTTCTATAAGAAACAAATGTGATATGAGAAACAGTGCACTGGAGAGCCTTACTTAAACTGAATGAATGAATGAATGAATGAATGAATGAATGAATGAATGAATGAATGAATGAATGAATGAATGAATGAACGAATGAAACATTTATTGACGGGATGGTTCATGCTCCCCTAAATAAATTTTGATAATCTGAGATTTTTTGCAAGTGAAGCGCAGCAGACAAAGTGCTGTGGTGCTGTCGCATTTTGCCCCCATCAGAGTGCGGCCGCCGCTTCCGGACATTGAACCCGCGTCCTTGTGTTCAGCCGCCGAATGTCATAAACACAGAACCACAGCGACGGCTAGTTTCAGTATGCTCCAGAGTAAGCTACGGCGTGGTGCACCAACCTATTTGGCCACAAAAGTACGGTCTTGTTACTTCAAAAGAAAGTTCTAGCGGCATAGTGTACCGAGAGAGAGCTAAATTCAAAAGTGGAACATTTAAAGCAATAGCAAAGTAGTATTGTCAGATAACTAAAAGTAAAGTTCGTGACTTTGTGGCCGTATAAATTGCAGAAACTATTCGATTACTGATTAAATTAACAAGCACGGTATTTGTCAAGTAACAAGCATCGCCTCTGTCATATTACCTTATCCTGTCGGAATGTTGGCACTGTAAAAGGTCGGCACTATTAGGGGAATGATTTCCTTTTTTTTTTATCTGCCTTCAATTAATCACAGCCATCGTAGGCAGGTAGCATAGATAAGACATTAACCTTTTCAGACGCCACCTATGAAAAACATTGTGTAAATGCGCCAATCGATACAACGTTTTTTCAAGGCACTGGATATTCTATTGTAACAAAATAATGCCTTATTACGTTAACATATCTGTTTTATAATAATTAATCCTAATTAAATTTCAAATAAATATATATTTATTCTGAAGTCATGCATGCTCTTTTTTTCCATGAATAGAATAAAATCTCAGGCTAGAAATATAGTGCAAATTCGTTTTCGGCTGTGTCCATTTTGAGCAAGGAAACGCTGTACTTTTGACGTGGCTCGCGCGAAGCGGCACGTCGAACGACTCGATGAACATGGTAGTGCCTTCAGCAAAGTGATTGTATGCAACAGTACACTGCAAAATGAAGCTAAATGAAGCAAATTTATAATATAGGGGATTCGATACATTCAGAGCTCAAGGTATATTGTACTTTCTTAGCCCCTTGTCGATGAAATAGCAAAAACAAGTGGGTGTACGCAATTCTGCACATAGCGTCTAAAAAGGTTAATAGAAATATATTTTGGGAATTCACGTGATAAAACAACAATATATTTCCTCCTATTAAACACCCCTTTATAACCTTAAAGATCCCATTTAGGAGTATTACATCAGGGTTGGTAATGGAATACAGATATAAAATAGTAAATACAACAAATAAGCAAATACAAAAGTGATTCTACAACAAGCTTCACGAGGCAGTATGGGACTTCAGATTGTTTTTGAACGCCTGGGTTTCTTTAGCGGGCACCTAAACCTAAGCACACGAGCAGTTTTGCGTTCTTTCCTATCGAAATGCGGCCGCCGTGACCGTGGTCAAACCCGCTACATTGAGGCTGTATCCACTGGGCTCCCTCAGCTCGACCGTGACCTTGTGGCTAAAGTTTCCGAAGCATCGCGCTGAATATGAGTAAGAATTACGCATATTTCGACCAAACCCGGATATTATAGATAAATTGCCAAACACCACGTCGACCATTCGTGTTAAACTTATTCGGTGTTACATTACTAGAACCGTAGTGTCACACACACACGCACACAAAGAAAACTTTATTTCACCATCGGTTTCTCTCAGCCAGCAGCTATGCAAAGCTTCACTAAGTTTCCAAATCACCTATAGCACACTGCAACCTACCTGCCTGTAAAGGAACTGCAAAACCACCATTTTATACAAATATTTTTCTTAAATGAGGGTGGCACGACGCAACTATTTCTTCTTTTATGGTACTCTGGAACTGTTAAAAGAACAGTCGGGAAATACAGCCTTGAGAGTCCATAGCCGTAGAAAAGATACGCAGGATATTGTGACGGGGTCGTGACGTTGACGAAGGAAGCAGTCGGCTTGTCCAAGATGAAACACTTTATTTGGCCGTACTTGTATCCGGGAAACGGAAAGTCATGCTACACGCAATACACACTGTGCACTGATAGCGGCGAACAGAGCGTCGGCCGTCGATAATCTGATCCGCAGCAAGGCGCGTCGGCATTTATACATGCGGCATCGAATATTCGAGCATTATCGCTGGTGGCCGCGTTAGTTCCAGAATAATCTCAGCTGTTCGCGTTTACGCGCTCAAGCCTATAAGAAGATTCTTACATAATCTGGGAAGTTCCCAGACACCAGGGCGCGGCTTACGCAAGGCAGCGACTACGCGTGCAACGGATTAGCTACACAAAAATGATAAAAGAAGCGCGCCTGGTATTACTCTCATTTTAATGTTATCTTGCTGCTTGGTACTTTTTAACGTTTTGGTTTAAAGGTCTAGAACACGCTCCTTTAGAAAACAGATATTTAATACAATTCGTGACCCACAACCCTATTTTCCCGAGGCCATCATCTCTCGTCTTAACGAGATTATGGCTTAGTTGCAGCATTAGATAAAGCTAACCTGCAAGTCGGCACGCAAGCGATAACAGATGCAATGAAAGAAGTCTGCGTGAGGAGTCGGTACGCGAAGAATGGACATTCTGTATGTATGACATGGATTCTGAGCCAACTGTAGAGAGAGAGAGAGAGAGAGAAGCAAGGAAGGGCTTGGAGGTTAACCAGACGCACGCCCGGTTTGCTGTCCTGCACTGGGGGAGAGGGATGAAGGAGCAGATCGTGATTTGACGCTCGTATATACAATAACTCGTTCATGCAAACGTTTAGCCTAATTGTCCTATGTGTATACCAGCCACGCTACACATGACTACGCGACAGTATCCGTTTTTTCAAGTCTTTTTCGCCGGCCTTCTACGAGAGATAGTGGTCATTTCATAACCACGAAAAATTAGCTGTTCCGGGGAATGATGTTGCAGTGCTAAATAGGTTCAGGCGCCGAATATATGCACTAAACAAACTTAGCTCGTATAGGTACACTCATCCGGCAAAGCCGTACAAGTTGGAACTGGAGAAAGCTTCAAGCGCATTCTTAAGTTTATAAAATTCAGAATACATATATGTATTCTGAATTTTATAAACTTAAGAACATAAAGAGTGGTATGAAGACATGTGTGCGGGTTTTAATTAAATTATTTATTTATTTATTTTTACTGCACTCAACCTTAGCGTGAATTTGAGTTGCCTGTGCACAGCAATAAACAGCACGCTTCGGCATCTTTGTCTGGCTCCCTCTATTGAATGTATCTTAATATAAGCGCTTTATATTATCTATGTGATTACGCACATCTATACTACAAACTTGACGACTGACGTGGCATCAAGCGCTTAAGTATGAGAAGTCGATCGACCTTGAAGATGAGGCAGCGCGCGTCGCTGCCGCGTGCAGTGCCCTTGCTAATTTCACACGCGGATGGGAGCCGCTAAAGCTCCACAAGGCTACTAACATCATTCCATAGAAGCTTCGACACATCAGGAAACGTAGTACGTCGTGTAAGAAAGGAAATAAAACAACAATGACGTTGCTTTAAAGTTGCGATCAAACAGAAAAAAATTACTAAAAACGCCGTCAGAGTAGAGCTTTGGGCGTCCTGGAATGTGCCGGCTTTAGTAAGCATTAGCAGTTTTAGAAATAGCATAGCCCTAAGTTAGGGGACGGTATTGACGAGAATACAAAACAGCTCAAAAGGCGTGCGATGGAATTGGAGTGTATGGCTACGCATAGTCGCTTTGGGAAGCTATTTATAAAAGAACATCTAAAACCACCTTTTCAACATTGCGGGCCATACTGCGACAATCGAGTAACAACTTTTCTAACCTAAGGCGCTAGAGCGGGAAAGGAAAGAATCACTCATCGGCCTCTCTAGCCAGAGCTCCAGTGAAAGTAGACATGTCGCTTGCTTCATTAAAGCGTGCCTTGTCGGTGCCCGTTGCATGTCTCGGTACGTTATACCAGGCAGCAAGTTCTTCGCACAGCCGAGGGCGGTGCGGCGCCTTAAGACTTCGTTGGAGCGTGCGCATCTCATTAATAACACTGGGAGAGGCGCCGGAGCAGAGCACACCACCAGTCATCAGCGCTAATGATCGACTGCCAGGCTGCAGTGCCAGCGCGATCGGTCAGACGGGCGGACACCCAGCGTCCGCGGGTCCTCGCGCCCGGTGCCTATGTGGCTAATTGCGTGCTCTATGGCGTTTATTCTGCTCTTAATTGCGGGTTGTGGCAAGCGGGAGGGGGACCGGGCACGGTTGGCGGTGGGCAATTACGCAACGCCATCACGGGGGCTGGCACTCTGTTGTGTTTCACGTGCGAAACTGCTTGCGTGCCGGTCGCATTGCTGCCGACCTGCGAAGCAAGAGACGACGGGAAAAAAAAAAGAATGGCACAAAACATGAGACTGTCCGACGCAACAGTCGGCTTTTTCTCGGGGAAGAAAACGGTAGGGCCTGTTTCGTGCTACGCAACCGTCGCGTGAGCACGTGACCATTCGCTGTGGGATGGGCATGGTCTTCCTCCGCGAAGAGGTCGTGCGTGACATCATCAAGAACACGAAGCTGGCCATGCATCATGTTTCTCACTACACCGTGCACGAAGCGAGGTACGCCATATAGACGACCGATAACGCTTGTATGAAACACGCCTCTTTTTTTGTGTGTATGCAAGTACGCGTATCTCGGTGTGTCTTTCGAAACGGGTGTTGACAACGCCACTGGCTTGTAAGTCCAGCAGCAACCGTACATCGAAGTGCTGTCCTCTGTTCTGAGCCAGTTCAACTGTAAAACACGTTTATGCTTTGTTGCAGATATCAAGTGCGTAAACTTCTCAAGAGAGGAAGACAGAGAGAGAGAGAGAGAACGATGTAGAAAATAAGGATCTCGGAATTCGACCTTTTATATAACCTTGGGAATATGTATAAAACCGAAAATGTTCCTTGACAAGTTCGTATGGTCTTTAAAAATTGAAGCTCATGCAAGTTCCTATCAGCATACTTACGCATATTGGTCTTCATGCTGTGGAGGCGAAAATGTTTGAGGCTTGTGTACTTAGATTTAGGTGCACGTGAAAGAACCCCAGGTGGTCAAAATTTCGGGAGCCCTCCACTACGGCGTCTCTCATAATCATATCGTGGTTTTGGGACGTTAAACCCCAGATGTTATTATTATTATTATTATTATTATTATTATTATTATATTATTATTATTATTATTATTATTATTATTATTATTATTATTGGTCTTCATGCTGTTAAAACAAATTTTGTTGGGCAGCGCTGTAGGTAAGATTGTTTGAGGGATCGAACGGGCCAGTTGCCCCAATAGCTTCTATCAGCTAGTTCCTTTCTTCTGTAATGAGCACTCACCAACAACCTTGAGACGCAAGTCAGATATTGGTGCGCTAACGCCATGTTATTACGTCGTTTTTCTCGTCTTCTCAATCATGACCGAAGAGTCTCTGGTCAACATGAATAACTGTTACTGTTACGTAGAAAAGTGCCAATAATTACAAGCTATGAATAATTAAAAAAAAAGGAAAGGGAACACTAGAAAAAGGCTTGTCTGGGAAGCATTGGTGCAAGCGCAAAAACATCATCTTCCGTCCAGTGGACGCACAATACTCAAGCGCAACCCTCATCGACAAGGTCTAAAGGGAGTGTCAAAGATATCTTCCTGAATCTATATGTCAAGAGCTACGTTTCATTCACGCGGGTTTACACTCAGTCAAACAGATTATTTTTTATAGCGTTCCTCCTCCGCTAAAAAAAAAAAAAGTACTGGCTCGTAACTTGGATGCAATAAGCCCAGCAGACTGCATTATAGAGCGTCTTGATTTTGATCATATATGGCGCTTATACATCGGGTTTCTTTGTCATCTGCATAATACTGGGTTTCATATAGAAGACGACTGCTTAGCACAAAGCGATCTCGCTTTTCCAATGCTAAAAGGATACAAAAGAAAATGAAAGTCAGCCCGAAAAAGCTTGCATTTTTAAAACAAATCGTACGAACATATTTCTTGTGTGCTGAAAAATAAATGCTGTAGACGCTTTTGCGGCTGCCCATGGTTTTTACCACGCATCTACAATTTGTTCAGTTAACTGAGAAATCACAAAACATAAATATCGTAAGCGTAACGGCACAAAGTAAAAAAAATACGCACGCAAATGTAAAAAAGGTTACAACGCCCATAGCATGCGATGCACACTTGCGCGCCATCATTTATTTATTTCTTTATTTATATATTTTTTATTTAAGTGCTGTTTTAAATGCATTCCTGTTAGTCATGCCTATAAGTGATGCAGGTAGGTTATTCTAATCTTTGCTCATTGGGGAGAACAGAATATGAAAAGCCGACAGTGTTCCTGTGTGGAATGTTCACTTTTTGCCGACGGTTAACGCGAGAGGAAATGTATTGTGGCTGTTGGATAAATATTGAATGTAAGTATGAGTTGTGGTGGTAGATCTCATGGAAAAGACGGAGACGAGATAGTATAGCGCTAGGTGTAGAATTGCTTTCATGCTAGTAACACTCGCAGAGCTTTGGTAGTTGTTTAAGATGAAACGGCACGCAGATACAGAAGATTTACATACTAGTTGGTTACACGGGAACAAACACCGTAAGTTTGACTAAGTTATCTTAAGGTAAACGTAACCGCCGACTAAAGGTTCTCCGTAAACAACACGGCAGTGAAGTGAACGCAGCAAGGGTGGAGAACTATAACATAGATCAAGTGAAATTTCTCGTCTTCCATTCAAGTCATATTTAAGGCGTGGACGAATGCTTTCACAAACTGTTTATTGATTAGCACAAAAGAAAAAAAAATATGTGGGGCAGAATTCACAAAACTCGTTCGTAAGCGCTCTTTGCCACTGGCCAGATGGCTGCTCTAAACAAACGTCCAGTGCCAGGATAGGCTGAAATATTTTCTTACGAACATTTTTTTGCATAAGATATTTTTACTGAATGCGGGCCCTGATTTAGCGAAAATCTTAGTATATTTGCTGCTCTCACCGAGGTAAAATTACAAACATAAAAAAAAGAAGCCTGCGCAGGAAGCAAGCAATGTTCCAGTATATGGGATGAGCAGTTGGCGCAGCTGTGGAACTGGGCATTACAAATTCAGGGACATTACAGCCGGCTGTCAACTCAGCGCGATAAGAATTGTACCCGGAGGAGTCCTTTGGGCACTGAAGGGGGCTCACCCTGGGAAAGAAATGGTATTGATCGAGGCACCATGACGGCCACCGGTAGGCTTTTAAACCGTCGTCGTGGCTTAATTAGTGAAATGTTCCTCTTCCCGAGGCACCTAATGCGAGGGTGTAACGGAGCGCTCCAGAGCGCATGCATGATACCGCACTCGATCCCTATATAAGCGGCAGCCAAGCACAGCAGCGGCTTCGCAAAGTGGGCTCAAGTAACAAGACTGTTTTCAAGTATCGATACTTTGCAGTAAAACTGTGCTTACCATTAACATTAAGTGACATAGCCATGCAACCATTGCTTAAAATCACGCCCCTGCTTCCCTCTGAGTTTAAAGAGCTCGTACTGTAATGCATATCCTGAGATACTTAGCACTCTGCTTCAGTTTACATTGATACAAAGTCTCAACTACAAGACTGGCTCTGAATTTTGATATTATAGTATATTGTGACCCTGGATTGTGACGGCGGCATCGGAAAGAAAAAGAAGAAAATGGTGGGCTCAGACTAGCGTAATAGGCGTCTCAGAATTTTGCTGTCGCATAGTTAAGTGGTGGAAACATTATGCTGGACTGAAAAATAACCACAACTACTCAATCCTTTTTTAGCTTCAGATCCTTGAGTATGTATACCAGCTACAATCACAACAGATTCGCAAATGCTGCGTGTTATATACGTTTTTAGAAATGGTTAGAAAAAATGTGCTAAATCGAGCTTTTGTATCTCTTTGCAACACTGCGCAGGAAGTGACTTTGGGCTGTATGTTGTGAACACGGAAATGCGTACACAACGGCACAGCAGACCATAGACGGACTCAGTGCTCAGTCCGCCTCAATCCTGCTGTCCTGCTGCTCGCGCTGTTTCTCGTGTTCTATGGGCATGTACCAACCCGCTCAAATAAACACTCAAATCTACACACATTTTTGCACGTGACCACGCTGCAACAAGTTATGATGATGTCATAGCCGCCATTTTTATTTCATTTTATTTATTTATTTGTTTATTTTTTACCGCGTTCGCTCCAGCAGCCTACTTCTCGGCGGCTGCTCGCGAACCGCGCGAAGTGGTGCGTCACAGTTCTGTGTGCTGACGTGATCGAACGCTGCATCCGCTAGGTGGTGACAGTTGCACCCGGAGGCTTCTCGTTTTTGAAACACAAGCTGACACTGGTCGGTAATGAGGAGCCTCTAATTAATTACCTGTCGCGCGCTGCAGCAAGCGATGTCCTGTGTTATGACTAACAGGCCCACAGCAACACATTGCAGCAAAAAAAACGCGAGGCCGAAATTTTTGCGTCAGTGCCCCTTTAACAAATGCGAAGATGTATGGGAGGGAGGGAGGGAGGGGGGGCAGGTGCAATTGAAGTTGCAAGTGCGTCGGCGGCGCCCACGGCACCGACATCCGCTCCGTCTGTGCTGCCGCGGTATCGACAGTGCTGGCAAGTCACGCGCGTGGCTGCAAAAACAACGAAGCCAAGTAGACGCTCTGGTCAGTCGCCTCTGTACAGGGGAACCAGGGCAACGTTCTGCCTTCCACCCACTGAGCAAGCACAAGCATTCCCACTAAGCGGCTATATGCAGACTATATCGTAGAACACATATAGTTACTAGAGTGGAGCGGACGTAAGCTTCAAGCTACGAACGTCAAAAGTTTTTCCTCGTTCTCATACATGCTAGTGCACCATTGAGATGCGACGTCTGCAAACGACACAGAATGCGCATCTAATCAAACAAGCCTTCTAAGACTCTTGCTAGCGTCATGGGCGTAGTTTCTGCGACCCATCTCAACATATACCTCGCGTGCCGCTTCGTGCCAAACATGTCGATGCCGCGCATTGTTGAGCACCGCCACGGGAGCTTCGGTGCAACGAAGCCTTGCTAGCGCTCTCAATGCATCGCGCTTCATCCGAAACAGCCATTTTGCCTGACATTTACTTGTGCCGAAATTGGTTTATTTGAGTGTAATTCTGCGTTAAGATCGTGAATGAGGCCGGTGAAAGAAGCTCGAGGAAACCGAAAAACAAGAAATTAAATGACAAACGTTGTCACTGTCAAAAGAGCGAACAAATGTTCAAAGTGGGTCTCGTGAACGGCAAGGACCGAGTTTCTGTCGACAAAGTTTGTAAATCTGCTTTCAGACAGCTACCAAAAGGAAGGTAATAGGAATGCGCGCACTCAATCATAAGAGGGAGGGATTAGAGTTGCACACCAACCAAGAAACTAAAGCCGATGCCCTGGCATTATTAATCTGAAAACTTTCTCGGCACAGGCGATGATGCGTTCCTAACGGAAGAGAGGAAAGAAAAGGAAAAATAGCTGCGACGGCAAAAAGAAAGCGACGCGTTAGAATTCGGGAATTAAGAGAGATTATTCCGCGATGTCTGCGATCATCTGATGGCTGCTATATAGTCTTTCTTTTCTTCTCGTCTCTTGCGCTCTCGAAAGCCTTCTGAGCGCTGTAATATATAGCATCGGCTCATTTGGAAGGGATTACGTATTCAGACTGAATTGTGAAATATTATTGATGGCGAGATTTGGAGATTCCCTCGCGTTAATCCATGGACGGCGGCACTGTCGGGCTGTTTGCGCCACCCGCTCTGACCGTGTGCTCCAAAAGGAGTGGCCCCACTGCGCGGGAACCTTTGTCATCGTGACTAGGTAAATGTCATCTAGGCTGTGGACAAGAAATGAGGCTAGAAAAAAGATACTGAGTCTCGATCTTTAAGACTGCTGTATCCGTGTTAGTAGGATATTTGTGTCGCAAGTCAGCGTTTCTGTTACCGCTGATTCGTATTAACGAGCACCTCTTTTACAGTGTACCGGCTGTTTCACAAAACGCGTTCGAAATTCCCAAAAAATTGGGAAAATATTATTAAATGGTTTCTGCTGGATTGCGTTTGCCACTAAGGCATACGTCTGAAGGGGACTAATGATGATGATGTGTTTAATGGCACAAGGGCCAGTTATGGCCAAAGAGCGCCATGTCATGTGGTAGTGGATTTCCAGTGTAGTCCGTGCGATGAATGAATGAGTTGCAAATGGTAGATGCGACGTGGCTGTATAAGGGCCTAAAACAGGTTGCTGTGAATTGCGGAAGTTATCCAAGTAATAAAACTACGAGAATGACCAATGATGTGAGCTCTGTGCATAAAACTTCCCTTACAATGGGATGATAGCCTAAAGTCTATGGAAAGAACTAATGTTCGAGAGGGTACTTGAAGTCAAGAGATGAGGACTTGTTCTATAAAAACTTTTTTTCACTAACAATTCAGATCGCTAAGCGAGGCTGTGCTACGGATGACCAGGCCAGATTATCTGTAGCTTGTTTACATCTTCTAAAAACTTTAGTGCTGTTTTAGAATCAAAAAGCGGTTCATTGCTGAGAAAAAATGCTAGATGAAGAGGGATGTGTTCACGGTATGCGAGGTGAAAGTACTTTTTACCGCGAGTTTCTATTTCGGGGCACTGGATGAGAACATGGAGGACTGTAAGGATGTCGCCACACCCGTCACATCTCGGGGGATCACTTCCATGAAGGAGATACGAGTGTGTTCTATAGGTATGTCCTATCCTTAACCCGCAAAGAAGTACTTCCTTATATCTTGTTGCGTTCTCGAATATCCAGTTCCCTATTTTTGGCTTGATTGTCTGTAGCTTATTTGACACTTCACTGTCCCAATTCCTTTGCCAATATTTCCGCAACTCTTGACGCAGAAAAGTCTTCAGGTCTGTGGGAGGGATAGCTGCTTTTGTGTCTGCGTATTCAAAGTTTACTGAGGTGGCGCTTTCGTCTACAGCTACATTGCCTTTTATGCCTTTGTGGCTAGGTACCCAGCATATTATAACGACTCGGCCACCTATATGTGCTGAGCATAGCAAGCCGTATAATTTATTGCAAACTGGGTTCTTATGTTTTCGTAGGCTCATTAGAGCTCTAACGACGCTCAATGAGTCTGTGAACACAGTTGCTTTCGTAACAATAATTTGCTTTATATACTGAACCGCCGAGAGGATCGCATATGCTTCCGCCGTAAAATATACTTGTATGTGGATTCAGTGCACCATACATGGAAAACGATGGTCCAAGTGCTGCGTAAGCAACACTAGCAAGTGATTTAGAAGCGTCTGTGTAAAATTCTGCGCCTGAGTACTTGTCCTGCAGCTCGAAGAAGTGTGAACGTATGTGAGTCTCAGGTGCTCGTTTTGATATTTCTATAAAAGAAATGTCGCACTGGATAGTCTGCCACTCCCAAGGCGGTGGAGACCAAGTAGTGGCCATTAGGACATTATCTACGAGAGAGGCACCCGCTTCCTCTGCCATTGCTTTCGGACGGAGAGACAGTGGACGTCTAGTAGCTGGTGTGTTGCAGAACAGCCTGGTCGTGGATAAGTCCTCAATAATTGAGTTACACGGATGATGTACATCTGAGTTGACTTTGAAGACATAAGAAAGGCTTAAATACGTCCTTTGTAAATGTCGAGACCATTCATTAGATTCGACGTACAGGCTTTGTACCGGACTAGTCCTGAAGGCGCCTGTAGCGAGACGGATGCCCATGTGATGAACAGGGTCTAATATTTTCAGTATACTAGGCATAGCAGAGTTATAGACTACAGCTCCGTAGTCAAGGCGCGACCGTACGAGACATTTGTACAAGCTCAAAAGGCATCTTCTGTCTCTTCTCCAAGATGTGTGGGACAAGAGTTTCAGTAGATTCATTGTCTTAAGGCACTTTGCTCTTAGATATTTCAAGTGTGAAATAAAAGTCAATTCCGAGTCTAAATGAGCCCCAAGAATTTATGTTCACGGTTCACAGATAGCCTTTCTCCATGGAGATTTATTTCAGGGCATGCCTCTCTTGTTTGCCTCTCTTGTTTGTGCATATTTAGGGCATGCCTCTCTTGTTTGCGAAGTGAACGCACGTACTTTTTTGAGGATTCAGTTTGAAACCGTTCTCATCTGCCAACTTGGACAGTTTGTTTAAGCCAAGCTGTATTTGTCTCTCGCAGGTGCTCAGATTACATGACTTGTAACCTATTTGGATGTCATCCACATATACAAAATAAAACATTGTGCCTGGGATTACACTATCGAGCGAGTTCATTTTCACAATAAAAGAGGGCAGCTGAGTACACCACCCTGTGGTATACACCCGCCTCTTGCGTAAATGGACGAGACAGGACGTTACTGACTCTAACACGGAACGTGCGGTGAGAGAGGTAACTATGAATCACGTCTAGCATGTTGCCTTGGACTCCCATTTCTGCCAGATCGCGGAGAATTCCAAAACGCCAGGTTGTGTCATATGCTTTCTCCACATCTAAAAACACCGATAAGAAGAACTGGCTGTTAACGAAGGCATCCCGAATAGTAGTCTCAATGCGAACAAGGTGATCTTTTGTGGATCTACCTTCCCTGAAACCGCATTGTAATAGGTCTAATAGATTGTTTATTTCAAGAATATGGAGCAGTCGCCGATTAATCATTTTTTCAAAGAGTTTGCATAGGCAACTTGTCAAAGCTATAGGCCTATAACTACTGACGAAGGACGGGTCCTTGCCCTCTTTAAGAATAGGAATTATTATTCTTTCTTTCCAGGTAGTCGGAATGTAGCCGGCAGAGAACATATAGTTAAAAAGCGACAGTAATGTTTTGTGGGTTTCAGGGTGTAAGTGGCAGGTCATCTCGTGGACTATTCGGTCCTTTCCAGGGGCTGATTTATTACAGCAGTTTAGTGCAGCCTGCAGCTCCGCCATGTTGAATGGGCGGTTATAAGGTTCATTTTTAGTTACTTTCCGATGGAGAGGCAACAGCTCCACTTTTCGCTGGTACCTCAAGAATGTGTCTGAGTAATGAGATGAACTCGAAATGTATTCAAAATGTGCCCCTAGAAAATTAGCCTGATCTTCAAGAGTGTCGCCCTGCGTATCTACTAGTGGCAGAGGATGGGTTTCTCGACCTTTTATCTTGTTTACCCTGTTCCAGGCCTTTCTTTCGTCGGTATGCGAATTTATGCTGGAGACATATCTTTGCCAGCTTTCTCTTTTTGGCACGCCGGCGCGTTCTTTTACCTCCTGACTTTATGTTCTCGAAACTGATCAAGGTTTCGTCTGTTGGAGAGTCGCGAAAAACATTGCAAGCCTTGTTTTGTTTTCTGCGAGCTTCCCCAGATTCGTCATTCCACCAGGCAACGCGTTGTTTTAAAGGTGATCCATTGGTTTCGGGGATGCAGATTGAGACCATATCAACGATAAACGCCGTCAAATGTGAAACTGCATCATCAATGGGAAGTGCCGAGATGTCTCCCCACGTCATGCGAATGAGTTCTTTATACCGCTTCCAGTCGTCTGACTCGACTTTCCAATGGGGAACGCGTGGAGAGCGCCGATCGTATTTTGTTAACGTTATGATAAAGGGAAAATGGTCACTCCTATATGTGCTTTTAATCACGTTCCACTGTAGATATGGAACGAGCGTACTTGATGCAAATTTTAAATCGATCGATGAGGGTGCATTGTTTGCCATACTGAAGAAAGTAGGCTCCTTCCTATTCAGTAAACATGCACCTCTAGAAAAGAGGAAGTTTTCTACTAGACGCCCTCTGGCATCACAACGGCTATCTCCCCACAGTGTGTTGTGAGCATTAAAATCTCCTACGACAATATAAGATTGGGGTAGTTCACACATTAAACTTTCAAGTCCTGTTTTTGACATAGCATAATTCGGGGGGATGTATAGCGATGCAATAGTGATCAGCTTGTTAAAAAGTACTGCGCGGACCGCGACTGCCTCTAGGGGCGTTTTAAGTTCCAAATGCCGGCAAGTGACTCCCTTATCTACGATTATTGCCACACCACCCGACGAAGTCAGGGAGTTATCGCGGTCTCTGCGGTAAATGGCATAAGTTCCGGAGGAAGTTCGTGTGCGAAAAATTAAGGTGCGCTTCTTGGACGCACAGCACCCTTGGACTGAACTTATACAGGAGTTCCTTAATGTGATCTAGGTTGTGGAATAAGCCTCTAACATTCCACTCCAGTATTTGGGTATCCATTTTGATGTGTTTTATGCTGTGCGTCTAAGGAAGGTGGACTAACGAGACCTTTCACTCACGACACCTTTTCAGGCCCTGCGATGCGGAGTTTTTCTTTCTTAATGCTCTCGAGTGAGCTTCGACGTTCCTTGGGAGTCTCAGACACCACAATAGAGCTAGAGGTATCCACCACTTCTGGGGTGGTGGATAGCGCCCGCTCAGCGGACACAATTCCGGGTTTTTCGGGCCTAACTCCGGAAGCAGTAGCCCTGGGTCCGGCAGACCTGGGAGTCTGCTGGCCCTCATTGGCAAGGGGCGGAACAGCACTTGCTGCTCCAACAGGGGGCGCGGATCACGGGACTGCAGTCACACAACGTGTGGCCGTTGCAGCCGCCGAAAGATGTGCCGCTGCGCCCCGATGCGTCACATCGCTGTAGGAAGGAGAGGACTGGTCGTGCAGAGAAAAACGCTTACGTGCCTCTTGAAAAGACAGTTTGAATTTAACTTTGAGTTCTATGATTTGTTTCTCTTTTTTCCACGAGGCACATGATCGTGAGTAGGCGGGATGGTCTCCTTCACAGTTGGCACAGCGGGTTGCTGAACTGCAAGTGTCAGATAAGTGGTCGTTGAACGCACACTTTGCGCAAGTAGCACGCCCTCTGCAGCCCTGTGACCCATGTCCAAATCGTTCGCACTGGAAACATCGGCGGGGATTAGGAATGTACGGCCGGACCCGAACGTTGCACTAACCAGTTTCGATTGACTCAGGTAAATCACTGGTTCCGAAAGTAATAACTATGTGTTTGGTAGGGATTTGCTTATCGTCTCGCCTTATCAGTATTCTTTGAACTTTGACAACGCTCTGCTCTTGCCATCCTTCCAGTAATTCACTTTCACTGAGTTCAAGAAGGTCATCTTCTGAAATGCAGCCACGCACTGTGTTCACTGACCTGTGTGGGCCCACTGAAACAGGAATGTCGCCAAAAGCCACAAGTTTCGATAGTTTGTCGTATTGGGGCTTGTCACGAACCTCGAGAAGGAAATCGCCGCTTCCCATCTTCGTTATTTTATAGCCTCGACCGACCGCTTCCGTGAGAGACTTTGACACGAGGAATGGTGAAATAGTTCGGACGTTTTTCGTTTCGTGCTGGCTGTGTACCAAATGGTATTTGGGAAAAGACTGCTTAGGCTGGGAAAAAGTGAATGGTTCATCGGTGTGCCACCTTTTGAGGCGGCGATCATGGAGTGCGGGAAAAGTGTTTGCCATATAAACAATAGAAATTCGGCGGCGATGGTGGCCACCCACCATCGAGCCCAACAAGGGGACGCTGCAAGGTAGAACATTTGAAGTCGCCAGCCATGCATCGTCTCTATAACCAAATATAACTACCGAAGGTTGAGTAACTACTCAAGGTTAACCCTTGCCACCAGGAAGATTGGGATAAATTGGAAGAGAGGAGCAGAACGGGAAAGATAAAAGTGAGAGAGGAAGACGAAGATATGAGGAGAGAGAGACAGGAGTAGGCGACTGCCGATTTCGCCGGGGCTGGCCAGCCCAGGGGTGCCGTTTGCGTGAAGCCGGGGCCAAAGGTGTGTTGCCTCTGCCGGGGTGCCTTAAAGGTCCAATCACCCGGCGTCGACTCAACCCCCAGGATCCCCTTTTCCCCGGACATGGCAAAGACACGCACGGTGGGGCGTGGGAGGGGTCGAAACCCCCCGTTAGCTCGGGTCCGTGGTGTCGTTACACACCAAACGCCTTCTTGCGCAGACAGCCCTGCGGGGGTCTGAAGGGGACTCGGGTAATAATTACAAGTATTCAAATTAAGCTAACTAACATTTTGACGAATAGATCGAACCAGGTGATTCACAGCAGTGGAAGGCTGGAAGCAGGTCACCCGAATTGTTCATGCATAACCGTTCGCATAAACGCAAAAGGTTGAATGACACTGCTAATTTTATTGCTAAGTGCATTTCGACTAATTTAACAAAGGAAAGTGAAACTGAAAAGCCGGAAAACACAGGTGCCAGGCTCTTAGTTTTCACCAATGCATGAGTGACGTGATGCTAACGCCTAACTGTCGGGCCAGCATGAAGCGAGCGAGATAGCAGCTCGATGGGAACGCTCGTTGTATGATCGAACAAAAAATATTTATTTGTTATTTTTATCGCATTCTATCCCACCCAAATGTAAGAGTTCTTCAATTGGCTTTTGTTCCTCAACTGAATGGACTGTCGGAGCTTAAAAGACTCTTAGTGTGTCGGTACAGAGCCGCGCCACGGCACGGGCAGTAGAGACGAAAACAAGACAGAGAAACGTAACCAACATTGTGGGAGCATGAACCGTTCGCAGGGACGATTTCATTCGTTGGCATTTATGATTTAATAAATTTGCTCATGAATTCACTTCAACGTCCCCAAGCAACGCAAGTAATAGGAAGGAATTGGTTGGAAAGAACTTGTGATGCTATAGGTTGTGGAAGATATAACGTGTACCAGCGAACCCAGGAATGCTTCCACTTCCATTTATATATGTTCCTATGCAGTCTTGTCTCGTTGTCAATAGACGCGGCCCATTGGAAAAACTGAAATGGGTAAGCTGAGCGCCTGAAATAGTTGATCGTTGAAATACAGCGTAAAGTATATACTTAATGCAGGACCGGATGAATACGCAGGATGCGCGCTCATTAAGTTAAACTGTAGCGCAGTTCGACGCCCTGAAACTGCATAGCGGGCTAACAGGGATATCGAGGCGCAATGCTCAGAATAGGTTTTAAAATTTTTGATAAATTCTGGTACTTTCAAACACATATAAATCAAGTACACCTCAAGCATATTTTACAATCCACTACCATCAGAAAGCGGCTGCCGCAACCGGTTGTCTCGAACTTTATTAGAATTAGACCACTATAACAACTCAGTTGATGCAGTAAACAGTAGCGAGATCATTATATTATATGAAAAGCAGGCACTGGTGTAATTTTTGCTCAAAAACGTACTCGACCCTAGCCAATATGAAGTCTAGTCAGTGACACGACACTGTAAAACTGATGAGGCGTCGCGGGTGGCGACGCGTCATTGAAGTTCCCGCACCAAATGCCATGACGTCATAGATTTTGACGGCGTCTACTAGGTCCTACGCAGTACCTAATAGGTAAAAATGAAGTGCATTGTCCTCTAAGGGGACCATAAACTAACACACCAAGTTTCAGGAAATTTTAACGCGCTCGCGTTAAAGAGCTCGTTTCGCATAAATTCCGGTGTCGGTGTCGTCGGTTGTGAGCGAAAAATCAGCGTTGTCCGTGACTGAAAAATCGAGAAAGATGCAAATAAAATAAATAATAAAAATCTTTGGTTCGATTGAGAATCGAACCCAGGCCTTCTGCGTGGCAAGCTGGTGTTTCATCACACAGCCACGCCTTTGCTCGATACAGTTTCGAAAAAAAAAAAAACATTATATGAATGAATGTCTTGTGAGAGGAGTCTTCTTAACGCATGTAATATTGTGTGGCAGAAGCATAGAATCGCGCCAGGCGTCAAAACATGTGAATTGCGCAACGAGTGGGTGCTTTAAAGGCCCACCCATTACAAAGCACTCAGACATATTTCATCATCATCTACAAGCAAAAGCATCGACAAAGTAAGCAGCTTCGTAGGTGCGCGTGTTGCCTTACGGACGCGTAGTGGGCCCTTGGCTGATTCACAAAAGGAAGAATTATGGCGTAGTGGGCGCTTCGCAACTCTACTTGCAGCATAAATTGGAGGATAGTTTGAAACGGCCAATGTTACGTGCACAGACGTTCGTTTCCTTGCGGCACGGTTGGGGCATGCACCGAGAACCGAAGCCAAGCTAGCACTTAAGAAGGCGATGAGCACGGTGCCTGATTACGCTATCGCATTCTACTCTTGAAGGCGAATCTCAATCGTCCTCCAAGGCTTTTACTGTGCGGGTGTTGCCTAAATCCCGGAGAATACTTGAAGGAACGTGATTCCACACCTCGACACCATTATACCTCATTCAATTAACTACGATTTCCTTATTGTCTAATTTAGGGTGAGGCCTTCGGTATTCAATTACATATTTGCAGCTTCATTTCTCTGAAACCATCTGAGTGAGTAAAATAGTTGGGTAAACCAGATAATGACAGGTCAACTGAGGCTTTTCTATATCACGAAAGAAACTTTCTATAATTTTTTTTTCGAGCACAGTAGTTGCTGATACTTATCGGAACAATTAATACAAGGCTTGTCGTTGTTTTGGAGGGCAGCAGGGGGATAGGACCTATAAGATGCCATTCAACGTTAGTGGAGAGTGACAAACCATACCAAAGCACAGAAAATAAGCGGGGCCAGTATTCATAAAAACTTCTCACGCTATGTCTTCGTAGGAGAAATTTCCGGCAAATCGCAAAACTGGGCATGCCATTACCGAGGCCTACTGGCCAATGGCAGTGAGCGCTTACAAACGAAAAGTTCTGTGAACGCGGCCTTGAGTGTCCTTTGGCAAGTTTTGATGCAAAGCAGTTGATGATTCATTAAAGTTAAACAATTTCGCATAGCGCCAGTGCGTAAGCAAAAGATATAGACCTAGCACGTAAAAAAGAGAACATATTGGTGAAAAATTATATATGCGAAAGAGTCAACAGCTTTTTTTGTTAGAAACGCGGTTACTCTCCCGCAGCTCCAATATACAAATGCAGGACAGTGCATTGGCTTAGTTAACTATGAGAAGCCTTGAGATTCATTTGAGAAGCCTTGAGATTCAACTATGAGATTCATTTCCGGGCTGAATAATGCCGACGCTGAGTAATGTTTCTTAGAATGGTCCCAGACAGGCGTTATCCTAAAGGAGTGAAGCTTCTCTCCTGTGCTCCAGAACTGCATCATGCGCATTGTTGCGATAACGATATTGTGAACACTCTCAGGCGATTTTTCAAGCGAAGCTAGTATTGACTGACCTGTTTAGCTGGTGGTGTTCCAAAAAAAATCCTCCTCACCAACAGCTGGCGCGCCCGCATCAAGTAAATAATAAAACAAAATAAATGTTATTTCCGGGGCAGGGTCTCGAACCGGTGTCCCCGTGGTCCTAAAGTGAATGCCTGGAACACTAGGCCACGCGCCCATGATTGCCCAATGCGAAGTGAACTGAAGCATATGAATGCGTTCTGTTGACGATGCAAAAAGCATTTGGGAAGCAGTACACTTGCTGTGGGCTCTTCATTGCAATATTTCGTGCTGGCGGACTGAAAGCGATCTGCTGGACACCGTGTAAGGTCGCTGTCAAGAATTGCACATTTCAGGAAAATTCCGACTTCAAGAAAACTGAATTCCTTAACCGCGTTTCCATGATCGCGTGATGGCCATTTCGTTGGGCCGTTCTACAGGCCGGCGAACGCTGCAAAGAACATGAAAGACGCCGCGCCGATTCCACCTGAAAACAGCGCAGCGTTCCAGGGACGGACGCTGCCTATAAAGAAAGAAAGAAAGAAAGAAAGAAAGAAAGAAAGAAAGAAAGAAAGAAAGAAAGCAGTACGTCTGGCACGCCAAACTTCGCTTGCCCCCATTTCTCCGACTGGGGAAGGGCTCCTGAATTTTCTTTAAAATCGCCGTCGCCGTGATGTTTTGTATAAAGTCTAAATGTGATAAGGCCCCGTCACAACTAGCGCGTCTTGTGCTGCAAGTGTGAGGGAAAGTGTGCGAGGGTGAGCCGAGAAGGATGGTGCGCCGTGCGCTCGCGGATCCCAAGTTCAAGGCGCACGTTTCCCAGCGCGCACTACGGGGCAAAGGTGAGCGCTCCTCCTATTCTAGCCCGGCCGTGGCTGTGCATGGCTGCGCATGGCTGTCGGCGGGGCTGAGCACATACGCAAGTTGAGATCCTTACCTTGGAGATAAGATACGGTGGTGCAAAGGGTTGAAGAGTGAGCCGAGATGACCCTCATCATAAAACAGCGCACACACATGTAGACAAAATAAGAAGGAAAGAACCGACGACATGAGCGCTGTCTTTATTCAACACACACACACACACACACACACACACACACACACACACACAATATATATATATATATATATATATATATATATATATATATATATATATATATATATATATATATATATATATAAAGATATATATAATATATCATCCCAAGATGCACCATATGCTTCATGTGATGATCATCTGTACACCTACCCACTATCAACTCGCCTAAATAGATATACCTTGCTTGAGATGACCCGTGTCTTCGTGTGCGTTCTTTTTGCGCGCGCCTAGCGATGGAGGTAGCGCGACGTAGTTGCGCAGAGGTATTGATAAGAAAGGCAGCGTTAAGCGTTCGCTGCCCCGAGCGGACCCTTAGTGAAAGTATATCTGCTGATACCGCAACGGCCAATGACATTTAATGTCATTTTCACAGCAAGCATATTTGTTCTTTATCAGAGAATGTGTTGCGTTACAGAGTGTGCTCCTACAGTTGGTTAAGAGGAGACAGCGACGGGGGAAGATATGGCGTATGCGTAGCTTACTGGGCTACTGCAGACTGCAAGACTTGCCACCATATTCACACTGAAATGGACACATTGAGCTGATCCATCGGGTCATCTCGCGCAAGACTGCACAGCCATGTTGCTCACAACGCCGTACACGTTTCGTTTTTGGTCCTAAGTGCATCGGACATTGGGCTCTGAGAACGTAGAATGAATGGCAAAGCGCTCCGCACCCCCTTCCCCTTCCCTCCCGAAAAAACTAAACAAAATAAGAGGAGAAATAAAATAAACTCCCGTTCCCATCAAGGCGAGGAAAATGCGGGCGCCGTAGGCAACGATAAAACGTCGAGAAAAAATGGGGAAGCATATGCGCAGAGCTTGCAAATGGAAGGCTTGCAAATTTATACGTCGATCACTGCTGGCGAGCATTTTCCGCAATATTGCAAACTCGCGCACCTCCGATTTCTCGGCCACCTCCTCTCCACTCCAAGTAGTGGCTCTTTACGCCTCCGTAACAGCGGCCAATTTCTGGCGTTAAAGCCACGCGGCCGAGGAACGCGTAATATGCATACCCGAGATAAGTACACGCGCAGACATCCTGCCCGGGCCGCTATATACGCCTTGAGCGGGAGATGTTAAACGGCGGCGGCGGCACGGCGCGCTCCCATGCGACTGCTTCGCTCCTCCGACATTTCGATCATAACTTGAGCGCTCTCCATTCTTGGGGCCATCAACGTTTATCTGAAACTTGGAGAATCCGGCGTAATTTTTCATCGAAGCGCATTTTCCTTTATTCCTGCCTTGTGCTTTTCAACTAATCCTGTCTACGCAGCCAGCGCTTGCTCTTCTCGTTGCCCCGTCCCGGTTTTCCATTGCTTCGCTTTTTTTTCCCCCGTCTAACCCTTTAAGTGCCGAGAAGTACCTTACGTTTCCTCTTTGGCCTTTTTGCTTGTTTGTACATTACTCGGAAGGAGCTTTTGTGATTCTTGCTGAAAAGTGGTCCGGTGTTAATCTAAGAGCATCTGTGAAATGATCGGAGCTGCAGTTTCATGCATACCTTAACGTATTAAACACGTCAGGCTGCGAAAAGGTTCTGTGCGCACCTTTTTTACGGTCCTCTGACCAAAAAAAAAATAATAATAAAAATTCCTGGCACGTGCTTGACCGCTCAGGCTATGGTAATGCGCTGTGAAGTGGGCGAACTAGCACTTCGCAGCGTTGAGAAAGTTGGAATGTGTATATTTCATACCAGTGCTGGGCAGTATCGAAGATACATGTATCTTAGACACTATCTTAGATACTCTTTGAGTATCTTGTATCTGTATCGCGATACGTCTCGCAAGACGTGTATCGGTGTCTGTATTTCCGATACATCGAAGAATGTATCGTTTATCTTAAGATACAAGATACTGGAACACCACCGTGCGAAACAATAAAAGTCGGCTGAACTCCGCTTCCCATGCTGATACTGCTGCCACTAAGCCACCAGAATAAAACCAAAGGCAGTGACATTATTTTATCTTTCCGCCAGAGTTTTCCAGCCAGGGCAGGGGATGATGAGCGCTGAGTGTTCGTACTGATGGGGCAGAGTCAGGTGGCGCGCTCGCATCGTATCGAAAGACAAGCGCGCGAACATCTACGCCCAGCCGACCTTTTGTTTTCTCGGTGTTATTTTTTTTTTAGTTGTGTCACTGCCATGACACTGGCTCTTAGCCACTTTCCTGTGCCGCGTGCTCCAATGCGTGCGGCGCCTTTAGCAAAAATTCTGGTGACGCTGATTCGCCATTATCGAAGTTTCTCTTGCATTGGTGTTTCGTCACGAAGTCTGAAGAATACAAGAATGGGGTTGCTTTGCGTCTCTAGGCTTTCACACATCGGCGATTTGAAGGACCTCGTGGGTGTAAGTTTTACTTACATGCAATGAGATATGCAAATAAGGTTCTCACAGCTGTAGCGCCACCGGTACCGACTGCTCGTCCTGCTGACAGAACGAGCATTCACCGAACATAAGCTATCAGACGCCATCTTGGCGTGCGTCTTTCTTCGTTTATTCAATTAGTTTTTAAAATGATATTTTTATTGTTAGCACAAGTTCTTTCTCAACTACCCGTCTTTTTCATCCCATACATTACCTATGTCTCTGTATTGTTTTTTTTTTCGGTGCGCTTACTGCAATATGTCTTTAACGAGGTGCCAAGTAAGCTCTGATTTATTCTTACTTTTAACTTTCTGAGTCGTTTATGCTACTGTTTACGTACTCATGTTCCACTTGAGTTTAATGTTATGCCAAGGCGATCTTCAGAACAAATATATGATAATATGCTCATGCCTGGAGTATACAGTAACACAAATTCTGCTTACTACTTAGCAAAATAGCGAAATTGAGCTCGCATTATAATAACGTAAATTATGAGGAGCCATCTTAAAGATGTTAGCAAAGGAATTCGGAAAATACTGTTATACCAAATGCTCCGTTTTTCTCACGAGCATCCCAACGAGTCGTTTTACGCTATTTTGAACAGACACTGAACTTTCTGTGGTCTTACCTTAAATGGTTAATTGTTATAGATATTGGGGGTTACCCACGACGGTGGGCTAGTGGTTATGGTGCTTGACTGCTGACCCGAAGGTCACGGCAGATGCATTTCGATGGAGGCGAAATGCAAGAGGCCCGTGTGCATAGGTTTTGGAACCCCAGGTGGTTTCCGGAGCCCCCCACTACGGCGTCTCTGATAATCATATCGAGGTTTTGGGACGTAAAACGCAGCAATTATTATTAGCTTTTATGGGTACTGCCTGCACCGTGTTTCTATACTTATTCCCTGTGTTTGATACGGAACCCCCCTTTTCTATTATACTAAGATATATTGGATTTCCTTCTTTAGGCTTCCCTAAAGGCTTTTACTCTTACTAATAACCAGGTATTCGGCGATATAAGTGGCAATATAGTGTGAGTAGCGGTGGTGTCCTGTGGTGCTTTGTGCAACTATACAATACGTCTAAGACGTTTCTGAGCTGCACATATTCTGTCATAGAAGAAAAAACTGTTAAAAGCTTGTGCATTACTGAGTACGTCGCTAACGAACGCTTCATGCCAACAGATAAGTTAATAAAAAAGGTTGTTTCAGTTTTATGTCCTCTACGTAAAGACGATGCGTCGCAATGAATGTCGTTACCAGCGTTCTTGCTGATGTACACCTGTCCGGTGATACGGTACTGCGAAAACCGTGATACGTTTACGGTCAATGTAGAACTCCACAAGGGTATTTGCACCATCGTGCGGAGGCTTATAAAGTTGTAGTGAAAGGATCAGCGAAGTGTATAGAGAGCTGTCATGTTAAGCAGCTGAAGCAATGCAAATAAGTTGTTTCGGAATGAAACTAATATACCTTGAGCAGGAAATGCAAAACATTTTAAGATACTGAAAGACATTTCATTCAAATGAAACAAAACTGGTCGCAGTTCATAATGTTTCAAGCGAACATTTTTGTGCATAGGCGTTTAGTGCTACATTATATAGATATATAATAACAAATTTGCGAATGTATCGAAGTATCTTAAGATACAACTGCAATGTATCATATCAAATACAATCAGTGTTGTGAAGGAAAGGAGATGACTCTTAATGGCTCCTTTTTCTTTGTTAGATACAATATTAATGAGAACTAACAGACAATAACGCCAATAGTGCACATATATACCCCATAAAGTGGACGGGAGGATGACGGCCGCCGTAGCTCAGTGGTAGAGCATCGGACGCGTTATTCGAAGGTCGCAGGTTCGGTCCCTGCCGGCGGCAAGTTATCTTTTCGTCCACTTTACTTTCTTCACATTTATATTCTAAATACTACAGATAACACCCCCCATACTTTGCTTGGCAGTATTGTCTGTTAGTTCTCATTAATCAGTGTTGTGGTATATTGTATCTGTATCTCAAATACTTCTTGCCTGAGTATCTTGTATCGTATCGCGATGCAGTTTCGAAGTATCTTTGTCCAGCCCTGTTTCATACCAGGGGCAATGTTACTATTTTCGGAATACAGGAACGAAAATAAGTATAAGCGGTGGTCAATAAAGTCTGTAGCTGCCAAAATATTTTAAGTGGCCATTGTGAATACGTAAAGCTAAAAGGCAATGGGGAGTTTTCGAATACCGCTTTGCGTGTGCTGGCTTTGAGTCACGCAGGAGCTGTGAGTTTTCGAATGGAGTCTTACGCTCACTGCGTGCGTCTTGCGCTTGCAGCACCACGGGGGCTAGAAAGGCAAGCTACGATGAATAAAAATTAAAATCTGGCACAGACATTTCCCTTCCGCACACGTATTACTTAAAATTTTATTGCGATAGCAATTATATGGACAATCTCGGCTGTATTTTGCCGTCGCCGTCGCCGCCGTCATGCACCGTATATGTATAAGTATGTATATATATATATAAAAGCCCCAAAGAAAAAGAATTCAGAAAAATGCTTCCGAAGCGCGGAATCGAACCAGGGACCTCTTCTCTCGCTCCGCAGCGAGTGGCGCTATCCACTACGCCACGAAACGCAGATCCTCCACGTAGCTAACGGCGAGCGTTATATACATACTCTTTACCGCTGGACGGACTCAGAGACGGCAGGCGATAATAAGCGTTTCTTCATTACCAACGAGATGGCGCTAGGAGCCCGACGGGCGCATTTAAAAGTCGTCGGCGAGCTCGCTCGCTTCTTCTTATATTTGCGCATGGGAGAACCTTGCCCTTCCGCTGTCTGCTCGCGCGGTTTTCTCGTGGTGAGGGGAAGAGGTATGTTTCAAGCTTTCACCGTGATGTCCGCGCTCATGTTACGGCGCGTACGAATGTCACTCGAGCTCAGGGACGCCGCTAAACGAACAAACAGAAGATGAGCGCGAACTATCAAGTGTCACAGCTCTACACTTGAAGCACGCTAGTTTCCTTCGCTGCTTCGGCCGCCTTTGCAACAGGAGCGCTGTTCAAACTGAGAGTATCCATTGGCGAGCCTCACTTCGTATAGCATTAATTCCACCTTTGAGTCACCAGCTGCGTGAAGCCTACGACCTGTCAGAACCTACAACTGATCTTTAAAACATGGGCTATTTTTCGGCCAGTCTTCGTCGTATGCGTGACACGGGAGAAAGCGATAACCTATACCATCATTTATTTATTCATAACGCCATCAGTTGCTGAGAAATCGGGTCTGTTTGGTCTAGACCGAGAGTCGTCGCTTCGATGGGTGCCGCTATGTTTGTTTGACGCAAAGCTTTTGGGGCACGCTTTGGTGTACCCGCTAAGTTCTAGAAATAGCGTTCCCGACACAAAACACAACAGATGTTTGGATCTCGCGCATGGGCAGTGGCTTCGACACTATTTCTTTGGGGTACCAAAGTGTTCTGGGCCGTCCAGCAGGCCCGCGGAGCGGCCGGCAGGCTTGGTCTGACGGTCCCGACGTGGGAGTCGCCCGCTGTGCGCTGACGCGCGCCTTGCAGGACCCAAATAAAGTTTTTCAACCAACCAACCAACCAACCAACCAAAGTGTTTGGGGATCCTATTCCAAATATCTCTAGAGAGAGAGAGAGAGAGAGAAGAGAGAAAAAGGAAAGACAGGAAGGTTAACCAGAAGCAGTCTCCGGTTTGCTATAGCACGTACAAGGTATACCTTGTACGTGGGAAGGGGAAAGGGGATGTAAAATAATGAACAAGAAGAAGAAGAGATGTGACGACAGCACGCGACAAGATACAACAACAACAAAAAAACGAAGTCATGACCGTAGTCCAAGTACTACACAGCAATATTTTCTTCCAACAGTCACAGTTTGACATTGAGTCCGGTTGCTTGGAGAAACCGCAACAACGCCCTCAGAGCGGCTCGTGCTGAAAACCGGGTAGGCCAGGGCCGTAGGATATTGTCCTCCGTGGGAGGGCGGTTGTCCAGCTGGCCTAGTGCGGCTGAGAGGGCCGCTCTTTCTGAGTTGAAGCGGGTGCACTCACAGAGAAGGTGCGAGACTGTTTCGCTGCACCCGCAGACTTCACATGACGGGCTCTCAGCCATTCCAATAACAAAGGAATATGCATTTGAGAAGGCCACTCCCGGCCATAGACGGACCAGCAAGGTAGAGTCACGTCGTGATAAGCTGGACGGAACGCGTAATTCAAGATCAGGGTCCAAGGTATGCAGCCGTGCACTTGTAAATGTCGATGACTTCCACAAGTCCAACGTTATACGACGGGCTAGCACACGAAGTTCTTTTGCGGCTTCCGATCTAATTACGAAAGGTGAGACCAGGGCAAATTTCTGGATGTTTTTACTGCAAGATGTACTACAAAAGCCGGAAGGTCTGCCTCGCGGAGACTTCTGAAACAGTTGCGTGTATGTTGTAATGAGATACGAATGCTGACTGCATAAATAGCGTGCACAGGAAAAGGAATTGCTGCGAAAGTCCGAAACTAAGGACAATTACAGCGATATGAGTATAAGCGACATTCCTGAAGCAGGCCATGATCCCGTTCCATAATCATAGAATTGAAGCGGCCTCCTTTTCAGAAAAATGCATTCGCTTATATAATCGGTGCATTTCCGCACACCTATAGACATAAACGTGAGCGCGAATAGACAAACCGTCCACGTTTCGACGTGTCTGGCAATCGAAGACGGTACACGCGCAGGAGTGTCACATCGAGGCGCGCGACAGAGCTCGATTCCGTACGCATGGGGTTAACAGCGCTCGAACTGGCTTTGTTCTCTCGCGAGGGCCCTTTCTCTGCGACAGGCAAAAACGCCGTGCGCGGACAGCTAGGCTCGTGAGCCGCAGGCGCGGCGGTTGCTTGGTGCCAGGGACCACAGTGAGCAGACCAAGATGCACAATGCAGCGCCAGATTCAGATAGATAAATTTAGGCGTGAAAGAGGGTAAATGGCTCAACAAGGCGCTCGCCCGCTGCGCGAGCGAGCAGCGGGGGCGGCGAGGGGAAGCATTAATAGGGCGCGTTCCGGCACGAAACAAGCCCGCTCGCACCCGGAATACAGAAGAGGCCCGTTGTCTTTCTCCAGCGCCGATTGGGGCCTCGTTCTCATTCCATTCTCTGGCGCGCCAACGCAGGCACAAAGGGGCCCCCACATTGGCTTCGGCGTCAACGCCGCGTGCCCAGCGGATGCGCCGACGCCGAGCGGCAGCAAGAAAGAAAGAAAAGGAGCGGGCGCTGAAGCAAAGGCAGGCAGGCGCGATAAATGGGATAACAAAACGCTGGAATGAATCATGTTCCAAGGCGAACGACCATTAGACCAATAAGGTCTCGTTGAGGCAGTGTCAGGCCGCGCGTCACCGGGCTCTGTCTTGAGAGGATGCTGCCAATTGCGTGACCCTCCCGGAAAGCACGGCCGCCAGCAACAGGGCGTCAAAGGAGCGCGTAACGAGACGCATCATCAGCCGCGGAAACTGTGGAAAATGCTGAGGACCTCCGGCCCGGCGCAGGGGAGCTTGTATCAAGCGGGCGCGTCATTTTTCTTGGCAGCGTGGACCCCGCCATACGGCCAGCGTCGCTGCTCTTGCCTGCGCATTCATTAACGGGTGGTGCGCGCATCCACGAGGGCGCCACCATTTTTGCGCGTCCTTAACACATAGATCCGCCTTTTTAGCGGGGCTGATTAAGCGCGCGCTTGTCTGAGTGTCAACAAAAGTTGGGCGCACAAGCTCTCGCAATGTAATGCAAATGATCTTGCGCAGGCGCTGTGTTCATAGCTCCCGCTTTATAATGCATTAAAAAGTGCGCCACCAGAACATAGTTCTGTAAATTTTCTGTTCCGTTCTGTTTTAACTGGCTTGCTGTGGAGAGATTGAGGTTTATATCACCTCAGCTACTCCAGTTTTATAAGTCCTGCAGCAAAAAAAAAAAAAAAAAGTGGTTACTCAAAATCAATAATGAATAAGTAAGAAAAAATAACGTACAGCAAACTGAATCAAGTTAAAGGAAATAACATGGTAATGTACAGTTCGCCCGCAGCAGTTCACATTGCACTAATGCTTATATTCTTTGCGGTCTTCCTAATTGGCTCGTATACGAAGCCACGCCCAGCTTTTGTTCCCTGCGAAATGGGGGACAGGAAATAAGCCAATACGAAAAGAATTCTTATGAAAAATAGGCACTGTTAAGTTGTTATGCCCTAAAAACAAGGGGTTAATATTACCTTAACACAATCAACTTGCAGCTGTTGAGATTCGCTTATGAATTGGTGTTCATGATCACGAGGCTCACCATCGTTATATCTGAACATACATACTGTAGCGAAGCCTTGGAACGCTTTATGGTATATCTTTATAATACGTACACTTAAAGAAACACCAAGAGGGAACGCTAAAACAGTTTAGTCTTATAAAGTGGTATTTCAGAACTAGACTTTAGGTACTTTTTGCGGTCAGAGGTTGATTACAAGGGAAAACGAAAGCCTATCCTTATTTTTTTTCTCTCTGCCCGAAAACTCGGCACATGTATATGTTAGTGTGACTTCACAAATATCAAAGTCTTATTAGAACGGTTTTGGACAACGTAGTGTCAGCGGCGTCCAGCGTTCAATATGCCCTTATTCGGACAACAGGAATCGGTTTCACATTCCACAGACGACTACAAAAATTTTCCTACTTGTAATAAACAAGGCCACATCGCATTTTGTTTCACAGTTATCATATAGCAGCGGACGACGTGGCACGAGAACAGCTACCGCTGCTGATGTGAAAAAGAACACGAAACATCACGTGGGAAATAACAGCAGTTGACGCAAAATGGGCGTTGATCGCTGGGAAAATGGCTAAATGGTGAATCATATTGCATGCTACTCTCATACGTCCGGGTGGCGAGTTTCGACAGACCTCCGAAATGATATACTCGTACGATACTTCAATACGCCCTTTCATGGGTCTCCCGAGAATACCATGTAAATAAAGACACATTCACCACTATCAGATTAACTACTTTAAAAAAGGTCTCTGTGTGCGTTTAGCATTTCACATCCACACATTCACGAAGATGTATGCATGGACGCAGTGGTCATCCTTACTGAATGCAGCAAAAATTTCATTCACATACATAATATAGCGCACGAATACGGCGTGCACATATGTTTCGACATGATTTACGGCACTTTATCAACTCTTGCATTTGAGGCTCACAAAATATTGCGCGGGAGAGTGAAAGTATAGATGACTTTGTCAGGGCGCCAACTCGACGAGTTAGTCGAAGGGTGCGCGTGAATTCAGTATCTATCTCGCTTTCTACTGATTTATATTGCCTTACGTTGCCTGTAAATACGTGTGATCCCTGGAACGTCTTTGATGAAGACCCTGGGTACAGTTTGCTCTTCCATTCAAAGCACGAGACTACAAAGATGTCACCGTCTTGTTTCCTTCGCGATGACCAGCAATATAACGACGGTGTTTCAGTCACTGTATATAGTGGTCCCAGCGATGTCGCTAGAGGCTGTGTTGGAGTTGGCAGTCATTGCCGGCAATTGATCCACTTTAGCCTCGCTGTGCACAAATCGCGCTGCCGTTGTTGACAGTCGCGCGAAAAACTCGAGTAGATGCGACACAATCTGTCTGGGAACAAAAGACCTTACACAAACGCACTTCAAAATCGTTTTCTCGCAGCCACCCGTCATTTATTCGATGCGCCGAACTAAGGACCATTTTTGTGACATGGACGACTTGAACATTCATGACTGAATCTCCATATACAGAGGCGTCATCAGTCACGACAGGTAAAACTGTTGGTAAAAGTAGATGCACTCAGCCAATCGTCCACGTGGGACATAATATAATGCAAATGACAAACCAACACGAAATACACTTACTCAGGAGAATCTTTGTGAATTCGGCCCCTGGCCTTTCCTTAATTCTGTCGGTTCATTCCACGCACACAAAAGCACTTGGGCTCCCCCTCCTACTGCCATCCAGAACAAACTCTGCACGACTGGAAGACAACAAACGACGGATCCATCTGTTTTTAGCATGCTCTCATATGAATTGCGTATTTGTCCGTGTGGACGCCTCAAATGCGCGGCTCCTATACCGACCGATGCGGTTACCGTACGGGGCGGGGATTACGTAACATCAATGCAACTACCTTCAGCCCTCCGTAGGTGCACGGTACGAGCGGCGCTCCGCTGACACTGTCACCTCGGTCGACCTTCATGAGCAATAAATGAGATGGCCTTAACTTCGATTACATTCTATGTAGGTAGATCTTGTTCGTGTAACAATGCCTCTTAGGTAAACATCATCGTATTTATAATCGTGTAGCCACTAGTGATGCAGAACTATCGATGGTACTATCGATACTATCGATAGCTGAGTCACTATCGAACTATCGATGGTAAAAGATACTATCGATAGTGCTATCGACAGTAAAAAATTCGATGGTACTATCGATAGTGTAAAATCAACAGCATGAACTCATTGCAGAATAAACATGTTTCCCCGCGCGGGCGGTACGTAGTGGAGTCGGAGGAGCGGAGCAGAATGAAGGGCAAGGGAGTTGACATGTTCTTCGCCAGAGGGCTTTGCTCACACGTGAAGCCAAACTGTTCAGCTGTAGCGGAAAAGAAGGCGTTACACGTGGTGGAACTGCGTGGCTTCAAATTTACATTTTATGATATCAAAATTTAAAAAAGTATATATGGCCTAGGTTTGTTAATTGTAAGGTGTAACTGGTTGCTTTTAGATGTGAATTTATTGATGGACATATTCCGCCATTTTCACTGCGGAAATAATATATTTCTTTCCCGAAAGCTTGTTTTTAAATTACGCGAATCTGATAGCAGACTATCGCAAATATTTTGGCAATATGGCCGGCCAGCAACAGCATTATTATTCACACCACTATCGATAGTAGTGTCACGTGGTTGTGACGGTGAAGAATGCTGCAGCGAGACTGAGAAATACGGAGCTCTTTATGTGGGCCAACTTGCACCCAGAAAATCAATACTCAAAATACAAGCGATACACGCTGCGCACTGATAGCGGCCAGAACAGTCGTCGGCCGTCGAGTAATCTGATCATCGGTGGAACGCGTCGTCTTTTATACATCAATCATGGAGCAGTTCCAGCATTGTCGCTGGTGCTCGCGTAAGCTCTCGAATAAACCTTACTATTCATGTCCGATGCGTAATCTTAACAGAATAATCTCAAACAACCGTGAAGCTTCTCAAACATTACGGCGCGATCTGCTTCAAACGTTAACAGTCTTTGTGGTTGAAACCCGAATACATCAAAACAAAGCAATAAACACGCGTGGCAGTAATATCGCTAGTAATATTAACGATGGTACCACTGATTGCACTATCGATAGTTTGTCGATAGTAGTGCTATCGATAGTTTGTTTACACTATCGATAGTTTCAAAACAACTATCGATACTATCGATAGTCAATTTACCGATAGTTCTGCATCACTAGTAGCCACATAAAGTCCCATCACGTGCATTACACCTTCGACGTGGATAAAAGCGGTCGAAGGACCAATAAAAATCAAGGGGATTCATTATTGCGAAACACGATGTGTACGAACCCTTTATGCGCAGTTGCATCACCTACAAAGAAAAAAAAAATGGAGCAACGAACGACTCGGATCGATTTATCTCACAGAAGAGTACTCATCAAGCATGGGCTTGTTTTTGGCACCGCCGCCGACATCGGCTGTCAGTGCAACCAAGGATCCCAGAGCGCGCGTGCGCGATACATTTCCCGAACGGGCGGCCGACGGGCCCCGTTCCAGAAAGGGATGCGCATTAGCCGGTGGCACAGCCAATGGCCGACCCGCCAGGTGTGTCCAATCGGCTTGATTGAAGCCATTCTGGCGCAAAGACCGCACTTAGCGCCACCATCCGGAGTCTCTTGGGCGCCCAGGGCCACGATTCCATCTTATTAGTGTATACGGTATTAAGTGCGTGCCTCGTTCCGACGGCCGGGCCTTATGTGTCGGCCGGCAGTCATCTTCGGGGAAAATCCGAATGGCAGGAGCGATCCCCAGCTAAGCGGCTGCGGCGCAAGAAAGATAATGCGCCAACCTTTCGGCTCATCAACGCCTTGTCGACTACCGGTTGCATCGCGCTGCTCTGGCGCATGGGCATTACTTTAATGGGCCGCCGTGTGGCGCCCTCTGACGCGGCCGCGAAACGACACTTTAAGCCCGGCCGTTAGGGACTCTTCGACCGCAGAGGTGCTCTGGGCAGCACGGTCGCCATTCTAGCCGAAGAAACAGAAATCAAAGGAACCTGCTCGAAAGTGAGGCGATCAGTTCACGGCAGGATCCACTACCGAATTCATTTCGTCCAATATCGCCTTTCTGTCGGCACTGGTGCGGCTGATCGGGGCCCGAATATGGGCCACAAGAGGGATTAAATCTGATCTTGAGGCCGGTTAGAGCGCCTCTCGATACCCTGAGTGTTATGGCCGTGATGGCCTCACTGGCCGTGATGACGAGGAGGCCTAGGTTCCGCACCAGCAAACTACCGTTTCGCCAGACTACACAGCCGAGCATTCGCTCCTTGAGGCGTCAGCTATCATTACTTTCGGATTTTGTTTTGTCTCATTTTATACTCCCACGAGCAGTGGAGAGGGGGCCTCAAAGAACAATTGTTAGCGTGACAACGTCAACTACGGGCACACACGAAGGCCAGCCGTGCTTATGAAAAGGCGATTCCAATATCTTCGACAACGTAACGGAGAAGCAGAAAGCCGCATAATTCTACGCCGTCGAGGCAGGAAAACCAGGCGGTTGTAATTCGAGCGAGTTGCCCGCAGCAAGGCCGAGACACATTCCGCTAGTTGTTCAAACAAATTATTACGGCCGGGTCAGCCAGCCGTCTTTTCATCTCTCTGGGAATGAGAATGAACAAAACGACCAGATTCCAAAGGATTCCACGCCCCGAGAAAATAGCAGAAAAACAAAACTCACAAAACCGGCCGCCATTCGGAAGAAAGCAAAGACGACGGTATTATATCGCTATTATTAACGCCAGAGTTCCGCGGTATTTCTTGTATCAGTCTCGGGGCCCCATTGAAGATAAATAGCAGAATGATGAATCGCAGCCATTTTCGTTCGAGTGGTTGCGGCGAGGTTACGCCGAATGGAACGCAGGCCGCACAAAAGGAATCATTGTGAGTGCGGCGTTCGCCTCGGCGGCCACAATTTTAAGTAATTTATACAGATTGCATTCCTTTCTGCAGCCATAAGCAAATAGCTGCCACGAGGCTGCGCACTTGGAGAATACCAGAGGTGACCCGACGGTACCAATGTCAGCATATAGCGTTCAAAATGAAGGAGCCTTTGGGACATTTCTCAGCTGCCGGAGAAGCAACACTGAAGTGCAAAATGTGCGTATATGCAAGTATGTGCGTAAGTGATCAGTCTTTTGTGAATTTTCTATAAGTGGTACACTAGTACTGTAAAAACACAGGGTCTATTTGGTTCGGTGTTGTTTTCTAAAAGAGGCTATACCTGCCAATTTTCCTTTCAAATTGTTTATGTATAACGTTTCTACAGAGTGAAATATTTTTTCCGTGCCAAATAATGCGCGTTACAAGTTCCTATATTTTGTGTCGACCTCGCAGTGATGTTACGACACTCAGTTATATATATATATATATATATATATATATATATATATATATATATATATATATATATATATATATATATATATATATATATATAATCAAAAAAGTTCTGGCTACGCACCTGCACAGAATCCATCAAGAGAAGCTTTACGAGAAGATTCAACGTTATTAGCATTGAACTGAATTGAAATTGTTTATTTGTCATTGTTACGAATTGCAAATGGGAGGATTGCAGAAAGAAAGCTGTCCTAGGACAACTTGACTAGCCTCCAACCCTTTCATTTAATTTGGCAGTGAAGCAATATTACACATGAACATACATATACACAGGTTTATACATAATTATACAAACATAAAGTCATACAAACATATAGGAGCATTCTTCTGCTTTAACACGATTCCTCTCACACTTTCATCGTATAAGGGAATGATATCAAAGACGTACATGTTACAACACGAATCTATATTGAACCCACATACATCCGTTTCAGTTGTTCGAGAGAGGCCGCAAAAAGAATAAACTGTACCGAATTATAGTTGTTTAATAGTGTGGGTATTGTGTAGCGATGTATTTGTTTTCCGTAGTTTGAGCGTGGTGTCGGTACTAACCAATCCTCACAGTGTCTGCTACCGTAACTTGGAGCTTTTCTTTGAAGTTGGGCGAGATTACGTAGGTTGTTAACATTTCGATAGATTTATTGTTTGTATACGTGACTCAAACGGTATCTCTACTGATTATGGGCGAGGATCACGTCAGAATTATTAAAAGTTATTGTCGATGCTGCGTAGGAAGCGTTGTATGCGTGGCGGAGATATTTCTTCTGCAACAGGAAAATACATTTGAGATTAATGTGCGTACTGCGTTACCCCATACTATTTGACAATAATTTAAATGCGATTGAAAAAGTGAATTGTGCAGCAAAAGTTTAATATGTATGGGAAGAATAGAGCGTAAACGACCTACTACACCCGTTATTTTGCTTACTTGGGACGTAACATGATTATCCCATGACATGTTCGCTGAAAAGATGACACCCGTACATTTCAAGTTCTCGGTAATTTCAATACTTCGGGAATTTAACGTAATGTCTTGATGTTGAGGCATACACTTGTTCTTCGGTTTGACTATAACTGCTTTTGTCTTGTTTAAATTTATTTTCATCAAATTTATTGTCGACCATTCCTCTAGGCTTTTCATTGTAGTATTACATTGTTCTATTAGAGCATGAATATCATTACCATCGTTATCACTCAAAAAAATACTCGTGCCTTCCGCGCAAACGATAAACTTTGCCTGAGGGTTAATATTGATGATATCGTTCAGATAAATGTTAAAAAGTAGAGGCCCCAAAATACTTCCTTGTGGTGCTCCACAATGAACGGATCTGGCCTTGGAAGTAAAGCTGTCAATTTTCACAGTTTGTGTTATATTGGACAAGTAGGACTTGATGAGAGATAATGTATGTCCCCGTATTCCATAATACCTTAATTTCTCCACTAAAATGTTATGATCAACTAAATCAAAAGCTTTAGAAAAGTCTACGAAAATACCAATCACTGTTGCTTTGTTTTGAAACCCTGTTAATATATATTATTTCTGTTCTGCTAGTGCTAACTCAACTGATTTGTTCTTACGGAAACCAAATCGGTGTGGTGTTAGCAGGTTATGTTTTTCAATAAATGTTGCTATTCTGGAGTTCAAAATTTTTTCGGATGTCTTTGAAAAGATTGGTAGAATGGATACCGGCCTGTAATTTCCCAGATCATTTCGATCTCCCCTTTTGTAGAGAACGGTAACTTTAGCTGATTCCATTTTTGCTCGAAATATTGCCGATTGCAGACACACATTAAAAATATGAGTGAGGATTCGAGCAATAATTTGAACTGCCTGTTTAATTCAACAATGTGCATTTCTACAACACTCTAAATACTCATTTGCGATTGTTCAAATATATTGCGAATAAGATCACAGCTTTCCGTATCACCAGAAACAATAAAGTCATAGCCTGAAACCATACTTTTTAAAAGCCATTCCTAAGAACTGAAGATCAGACAAATATAGAGAAATTAAAAACGTAAAGGACGGGAGAGTCTAAAGAGCGGAGGGAAGAATATATCGCTCAAACTCTCCCAGTCCCAAGTCACGGTTTAACCCCCCCCCCCCAAAAAAAAAGAACAAAAAAAGAAACAGAAAATGAATGACGCATAGTTATGATGCTATCGACTGCGCCACTGGAAAAGAAGGGCGAAATAGCCCGACCCTAATGTATTGTCCAGCGAGCTGTCTTTCTTCGCTCGTCGCAAAAGCCGTCCAAACAGGCTCGTGAAAACTAATTCCCAAATGCACGTATTTTGCGTCCCCTTCTCCTCTTGCGCTGCACGTCTTTCCGGGAATGAGCGATATTTTTACTGCTCCTCGTTCCAACACTCCCACATCTACACTCCGCCCCCTTTCTTTGCCCTCTCTCGCGATTACCTTTTTTTTGTCTCTCTCTTTTTCTGTCCCGCTGTCTCCGCAGCTCGACTTATACGACAAAAGAAGGAGAGGGTGTCGCCAATAAATAAACCAGTGTCCCGCACTTAAAGTAAATCAAGCCACCAGCCCTGTTCATTAGAGCGACTCAATCAGGCTTCCACCGCCTTCGAGCAAAGCAAGACAAAATAAAGCAAAAGCGTAAACACGCGCGCGCGCGCGCGCTGGGAAACGTGAAGCGTTTCAGGGAACGCTGGCGCGCGCAAACACCCGCCCACTCGGACGTCAGCAAAGACCGACAAAAACATGGCGTTCCCCTAATGGACGCACCACCGACAAGTTGGCGCGCTCAGACTTGTCACCACTGCTGCCCTCCAGGGAGCGCTCAGCAAACTAGTTGCGGGCAGCGGCCGAAGGGCAGCGCCGACGTGGCAGAGCTGAGCAGCCTTACTCCCATTTTTCTCTTTGTTTTGTCTGCCGCGTCTCACTTGCTCATGCGTTTTTTTTAGTTGCCGTTTTCTCTGAGGTTTCTGGGGGAGTACAGCAATCCTCGCTTTTACTTTTTCACCTTTACTGGCAGTCATGACCAAACACCTTTCCGGGATCGCATACCACCTCAGTTCTTCGCCTTTTTCTTGGCATAGTTCTCCATTTTAAACAAGTTTCTCAAGCGTCATCAATGTCTGCACAGGAGCAAAATCGTTGCACTTTTGTTAATATCATCATTTGGTGACATCTCCGCCTGTGACAATAATGTCACTGGCGCACAGGCGTGCGCAGAGCTCCCCTTCAGCTGGGGGGGGGGGGGGGGGGGCGAAGGGTCATCGCAGCCCCCCCCCTCCTTTTAAGTCAATATATGGGGCAGACTTTGCCCCACCCCCTCACCCGTGCGCACGCCTATGCACAGGCGGAGGTGTCACCCGATGACGATATCATGTTGCATTCCGCTATGAGACGCGCTAGGCTGTGAACTGTGCTCTTCACAGCCTAGCATTGAGCGTTCCACGGATGTGAATGAACATGATAGATAGACTGACAGAGCTGCCTACCATATCAGCGCAAAGAAACTGCATCATGTCACCGGAGCTTTTATTTTTATTATAAAATATTCGGACGTTCCTTCGCAAAAAAGAAAAAAAAATACGTTGTTATTGCTGTCGAGAGAACACACTGTTCATATCTGTGTAAGTGGTTCCCTCCAAAGCGTTCCTGAATTTCTCTACCGAACAAAAAACTCCAGTGGCGACCACCAGTTCAATGAGCTGACGAAGAATTGCGGTTAGAGCGAGTGCTCCAACTGAGCTCTGAAACGCAAGACCAACCGAGTGACGACGCGAATTACAAACCACAAGCAGCTCCTCAAAAGAAAACGGCATAACGGGCAACTTCCAAGGCAGACCGAATGCAGCCTCCGTGCTCATAATAAGCGCCACTGAGGCGCCGACACACACCAGCGACCAGGCTGTGGAAAAGTATCCAGGCTTTGTTCGGTCTCTTTCGAAGAAGTTGTTCACAGAGCCGCAGCTTGATTTCTTTTTTTTTTCCTTCTTAAGGAACTGCATCAGAAAGATGCCCCACGCTGGCTCTCTCCTGCACCTCATTTTCCTCCTCGTCTTTTCCAGCGGCGATTATGGTCTTCGAACATCGCACGGCCGCATGCGGTGTTGTGGGCAGAAAGAGAACGGGAAACACGAAGCAAGCGGAGTGCGCTGGACGACGCTGGAAACAACATGACAAGATCGGCACGGCGCCACAAACGGCAAGACGCTCAGCGACACAAAAAGAAGCAGCCTCAAACGCCCAAAGAAAAGAAAGTAGATGACGCCGCACCCCCAGCTCGGCGTCCTCGCATTCTGCTGATGTTTCATTGTGTACTTTTCAGGCAGGCCAGGTAGGTTCGGGATCCCCAACTCGTCCGCAGATCGGGGGAGCCGGGCGCAGTGTCCGGTAATAGCCGAGAGGGTGACCTTGGCGCTTTGCATTTTATTCGTTCCTTCTTTAAAGTGCAACAATGGCGAGAAGAGCCCTCTCCAAGCCCCGCACCTGAATCGGACGTTCGGTCGGCAGAAGGGCGCCGACACGGGAGGAGAGGACACAGCGCGCACTATTGTCCCGCCCGATGTTCCGGCGCACACGCAGGAGGCCCCTCGGCTGCAAAGCCCGTTGCCCCCTGCCAGTCGCCAGATGCCAAAGCATGCAGAAAGAACGCAGTCTGTAACACAAAGCCCAGTTAGTTTGCAGCTCAAAGTTCTCGAATTACTTGGTGTGGTTATACATAATATTAGCTGTTTAACATATATATATTACATAAGTATGAAGGGGCTCCCGAGCGTGTTCGAGAAGAGAACGACGCTGCACTGCAGGGTCTGACAAAACCAAAAGTGCAATAAAACGCGATATTTCTGCTTCTGGTCTGGGAAAAACTTGATTAGTGGCGTACAGAAAAAATGTCGGCAATAACCATCCCACGACCAATGTACGATGGCTTCCAAAAAGCGTCAGGAATGAGTTGTGTGTGCAACTGGGGCACCTTCGTCGTTTTTCTGCGAGAGTGTAGTGTTCGAAATTTCATGACTGCTACTTGTGAGTACTTAAGCACGTATTGGAGTTGGCTTTCCTGTACCTGTGAAGGACTGCGCAAAGCTAGTGTTACAGATACGGCACAGTCATGGACAGTTGAAATACTAGCAAGTAAGGGATAATTAAAACGCTTTCGTTCATTCTATAGTGTTGCGCAAGTACGCCTAATTTCAGCACGATTTCCATTTTAACACTTAGCGTTAGGCCCAATGAACCAGTTGGAACTAGTTGGCAAGAAATCGACCATACGCGATAGGCGTCTTCTTGATCTAGCACATAAAAATGAACTGGTGGTTCTCAACTATGGTCCTTCTCAGCTACAAGGGAGATCGATCCAGATTACCCGATGTCACCATGGTTTCCTCTTGACTCAAGCCTATGGTGACCTGGTTCCCAGATATTGAAAGCCGCGGCAGTGACCACGTACCAACGCTAATCTATTTGGGCTGCTCCATGCGGTGTACAAAAGGAGGGGGCGCATGGCTGCACAAACTGGAAGTGTACAGCGCTAAGCTCGAGGATTCAGACTCATCAGGTATGACGTACGAGGAACTTGTAGACGTGTTTGTAGAACGTTATATATTAGGGACGAAGGAAAATGCAAAGGCATATCAAATCTCATATAGACAAGCTGGACAGGCGATATTGGCGCGCCTTCTGTTTGAGTTAAAGTTTATCCCAGAAAACCTCTATCAAGAATATGAGGCATAGCACGAAGCCTGTCCCGCCGACTACACTCCATCCTTTCAGTTGTTGTAATGTCCCGAAACATGAGCGAGTTGGACAAGCTTTGTGCTCCAAGATAACTTCTGTAAAGACGCATTAAACTCTACAGGGTGTTTTTTTTTTTTAGACAATACAGATTTTTTATAAAAATCCTATGGCAGTAAGGCTTCTGTCGTTTTAGCACTCGAACTTTACGTCGAGGCGGAAATACTTTGCCACAGCTGAAATAACATCGACGCTATTGATTAACAAAAACCCGTTAATTAACTTTTTAATTAATAACTTGAGGGTAGTTGTTTATATTACAAAGCTGTAGTGCATGACAATTTATGGCATAATCGCTTTTTTAGAAGTCGGCGAAAGTTACACGTAATTTCAGATATTTATCATAGAATTTCAAGGGCCATATAGAAACTGATCGCGCCCGGCGCACCGGAAACGCGGCTTCTCTGTTACGTTAGACCGGAACTATACCCGTTACAAGGAAGTGAAGAAACTTGAATGAAGGAGCGCAGAAGCAGAATTTGGTCAGGAAAATGGGCAAGCATTCTGAAATACACAAGTAGACAGCTTATTCTTCGCGTGTGATGTATGGTGCTTATCTGTTACTTTCTTAAGCTATAGGTGATTTTACGTAAGACATATGGACGCCGCCACCTTGGGCTGCTAAACGAATTTTTTCTTCTTTTTGTATACCGTGATGCGAATTGATAAGGTCGTGAAACGTCGAATGCACCAACCCAACCGTTTTCATGCGTATGCATCCACCGCAGCACTGTTCTATATTGTTCAAGACACAAAACGGCAAGGTTAACAGCCCAATGTGGCGGCATCGAAACCCGTCCGTAAAATGGTCCATAAGCAGGCACGAAAAACTATTTCGCCTGTCTGCAATTAAGATGAATCACCGCAGTTGCTGTCCCCGAATTTTATGCTTCACAGAGAAAGAAAAGGTTGACATTGCCGTTTTCTTGAGCACAGCTCGAAACAAACAGATAAGCACCAAGCACCACACGCAAAGGTAAGGCGATACGGAGGCGCAAGCGAGATGACTTGTCGCTTTTGACGAAAAGATACGGCCACGACGTGCCTTCATTCAAATTTCGCCACTTCCTTGTCACGGGTAGTTCCTGTCTGACGTAACTTAGTGGTCGCGTTTGCTGCGCAGCGGGCGCGAACACCTTCTATATCGCCCTTAAAATTCGATGATGAATACCTCGAATTACGTGCAACTTTCGTGATTTCTAAAAAATGACTATACTATGCATTGTCGTAATATAAACCGCTCCCATCAAGTCAATAATTAAAAAGTCAATTAACGAGTTTTTGTTAATTAGTCGCGTCAATGTTATTTTAGCTGCGGCAAAGTATTTCCGCCCCGACGTAGAGTTCGTGTGCGAAAACCACAGGAGCCTTTCTGTGAAAGGATTTTTATAAAAAACCTGTACTGTCTAAAAAAAAAATAGCTTAGCACTATAGTGGTGCCAAGCCTGAAGGAAGTGCGGAGCTGGGCGACCTTTTTATTTTTCTCTTTTTTCCTCTTTCTTTCTTTTTCTCTCAGCTGTTCTGTTTTTTTTTCTACGTCTTTTCTGTCTCAGTTTTTTCTACTTCTTTCGCTCTTTATGTATTACTTTCTCATTCTCGCTCTTTCTATCTTTCTTTTTCTTTCTTGTCTTTATTTCTCTCTCTCTCTCTATTCCTTGCTTCAATTTCTTTGTATCTATCTCTATTTTTATTTCTTTCGTTTTCTGTTTTTCTTCCCTTGATTTCTCTCTATTTTTCTCTCTTCCTTTCTACGCCATGCTTTAGTCTCTCCCCTCCTCCTTTCCCTCCTCACCCTGTGATCTCCCCTCCTCATCCTCGCTTCCTTTTCCCACCTCCTTGCCATACTATACTATACAAGGCTATGCTATGCTCTGCTCGCGTGCCTGTATAGCCGAGTCGTTACAACACTCGCCTTCGGATCGCGGGTAAGCTGGTACGAATTCCGCGTCGCTAAGAAATTTTAGATGCGAAGCAGCTTAGGGCGGGGGCTTTGTCCATCCCTCCCGCGGTGTCCACACCCCCACTGCGCATGCGCGTCCCCTCCCCCTCTCTCTCCCCCCACTCGCGCACCTCATTCTCTCCTGCGCAACGCCGCGATGAGTGCCCTCCTACGCTCCCCCCCCCCCCTCTCGTGCTCCCTTGACGTTCACTTCACCGACCACAAGGCCGTCGTCTTCAAAGCGCCGCGTGCATCGACGCTAGGAATCGCTCCCCGCTGCTTCGCATCCACACATGGTTCCCTTTAGAGGGAGATGGTGCAATTTTTTTTCGCCAAGAATTTATCTCTTTCGCTTTCTTTCTCTCTTGTATCATATCATGCGCAAAGGTCATGCGCGAAGACGGCATGTGTATCTTTGTATCACACAGGCTGAGGGAAAGAAACCCTTGCATGAACAGTACACATATATGCAAGTTGCACAATAAAGAGCGTTCCTGTTTTCCCCCTGCAACGGGCGCAGCATGTCACCACGGTACATCTCTCTCGCTCTTTCTCTCTCTATGTACTTGTTCTCTTGCACATCAGAGTTATTGCATCCCACGCCGGACAAATCGGCGCACGTGTTCTGGGAGCGAAGCAGACTATGAAGAGGACAAAGAGGAAGAGCACCAAGAGAGCGCGTGCATGTTCATGATGATGATAGTGAACGAACGGTCGGCTTGTACATCTCCGCTGTTAAAACACCCCGTATGTCTCGACCAGTACAGAACGTTACTGTGCCAGTAAACGCTACTGTAACGGTCGAACCGTTCTCGATCACAGAACTCCTTGGTGCTGGCGTCGGTGAACAAGGCATGACCTGACTAGCCCGGGTATGCTAAGCTGTCACATCCAGATGGCAAGGCGAAGATGTGCCTTATCTCTTCAATACTAGCTGGAAGAGGGGCCTCCTCGAATATTTCTTGCTGGAAACGAACTCGAATCATTGCTGTCCTGAAGCCTGGCAACAGAGGCAAGCGACGAAACTACTATTCAGATATTTAGAGATCAGCTCGATCAGCTCGATCAGCTCGATCAGCTCGACAAACTTTAACGGCACCTTAAAAGCACGTAAAAAGTCACTGTCAGCACACGTCCCCGCCCAAGATAAAAGATACAAAAAACTCAGTTTGTGTTTTCACCTCTTTTTTTATTCTATTTTAACTTTTTATATTTTTTCTATATATATATATATATATATATATATATATATATATATATATATATATATATATATATATATATATATATATATATGTATCTTTCAGTCCCCAATCCCCTTCCCCACGCAGAGTAGCAAGTCAGCGAATTTACACACGCCGGCTAAATTCTCTGCCTTTCAATAAAGAGCTCTCTCTCTCTGACAGGCATAAACTCCTATCGTCCGATAGCTCTTCTCAGCTGTGTAGAAAAGCTTACGGAGAAGATGGCACTGACTCGTCTGGATTTCGTGTAAGTGAGAGCTTATGCATATCCTGAACAGATGTCGGGTTTCAGAAAGGAGAAGGAGGAAGGAAAGGCAGAAAGGTCAAACAGACGCGCGTCCGATTTGCTATCCTACGCTAGGGGGAAGGGGATTAAGGGATGAAAAGATAGGGAGATAGAAAGAACGGAGCATAAAAATAACCAATACACGTGAACTTAAGGAACACAGCTGCGTTCCATAGTACTGGACTCAGGATCTCAGGCATATACGTTCCACTGTAGAGAGTCGTGTCATGGTGCCTACTGAAGGCTTGCAAGTACTGGACAAAGAACATCCAGAACCTGTTGTATGGACTGAGCATAGGGTGATTTCAGCTTGCCGACGAACACGCGAAGTGTGTCCAAGAGTGACTGAAGCACTATGATGGTAGGTTTGTCTTCTTCAGGCAAATGTTCAGTCCAAGATTCAGTGCGCACTGTTGCCGATGTGCATTGTGAATCTGCATGTCGCTACGACTTCGGCAACTTAGGCCAAGCCGCATCAGTTGCGTCTATGCCTTTCTTGTTATTCTGGTTCGCGCCGGCCGTCGCCGATCCGAGTGACTGTGGCTTCGGCAATGGAGGCCAAGTGGAGGCCAAATGGAGGGCTCCTCTCTCACCCACAACTTCTTTCTCAAGAAGTTCTCGATAAAAATATCTTGTGTGAGCACTTTCTTTTAATGAAAATGTCCTTACTAGATTGCAACCACTCATGACTAGTATTTTAAGGTACGAGACCAAAAAGCGCCATATAGAGCACGGATTATATGAGATATCGGTGTTAAAGAGCACTGACACCATGGTCGAAAAAGCCAATTATACGCTAACGGAATCATGAGTCGACTCACTCAGACTTACTCAAACTCAGATCGAGCCATGACTCTGATTCCGAGTGAGTCCGCTTGAGAGAGAGAGAGAGAACAACTTTATTGGTTCGATCCGGCAAAACAGGGGAGGGGATAGGGATGGAGACTCTTGCGTGCCCGCTTGCCCTACGGAGGCGGGGGCCGTACTACGGGCGAGTAGTCCGCTTGAGAAAAACTTTGTTGAGTCTGAGTTCGGGTGAGCCCTAAGCGCAAAATATATTTCTTGAGTGAGTCTGAGTGGGCTCCACATTTTCTGCCGACCTATGCTCAGAGCGTTGTATATATTGAGCCCAACTTTATTTAACACCTGTCACTGCCCTGCAGAAGTGAGACACTGTATCACTTGAAATATCCTTATGTGCAGAGGACATCTGTTAATGGTGATGTGATCGCAATCGAAGTGTCTTACACTCAAGATTGCAGAAGGCCAATAATTCTATAGCGGCAGTTCTACTGACGCGCGGACTACTGATCTCAATGGGCAAGTGCGCCGCCATTGCCTTTACTAAATGAGATATATCGCGCTACAAGTTAAAGTCTGTGGGCTCTCACATCAAATACGTGTCAGTCAGAAGTTCTTCGGACTCACATTTGACACGTTCATGACGTGGACACCTCATATTCGTGAGGTGGGGGGGGGGGGGGGGTGGAGATCAGTCAAGGTGGACTAACGGTGCATTCAGTGATGAATGAGCTAACAAAAAGAAGAAGAAGAATCTGTAATTTTTGTGCCAAAAATTCAAGCGTTCAAGGTTTCTTTACGCAAGGTCTATTCCAGCATCATACTATGCATGTCTGGAACAAGCTGCCGCCCCTAACAAAAGGGCTTCTTAGGTATGCGGCCCGGGGGAGAAAGAAGCGCGCCTTTGTCCCCCTCGCCCCTAACTGACGCTTGTGTATGTGTGGGACTGTATGCGTTATTTGTGTGTATGCGATCACTATGTGTGCCACAGTGATGATCCGACACCTTGATTAGTAAGGCAGGCGATAAACCAGGCTAACATCTCCGGGTATACCATTAAATATTTGCTATCTATAGCATAAGACGGATATGCACTTCTTTGACGTCAGCTCCCATCAGCTGACTACGCGATTGCAACACACGGCGCTCATTTTTCTTCATATTAATTGTAACTTCTAGTAGAAAAGGAAAAAAAAAAATTGGGGAACGCTTAAGCTTCGCCTTTAAGAGTTGAACGCGATAGCAATATCCTGCCCCTAGTGCGCACTTCGAACGCTACGAGTGTTTAACAGAATGCGCGCAATGAGGTGTGTGCCTTATGTAATGGTAGCATGATTTAAACCAGGAGCAATTATGCGCGAGAACCTTTTTCGAGGCTGCGATGCACCCACTACGTGTTCTTAAGGGAATACGCGCAGTAATGTGTGCGCCTTTTGTAATGGGTGGCTGTCTTTAAACCACCAAGTCGTTATGATAGTGACGTGGTGTGACGCCCGATGGCAATGTACGCTTGTACCACGCAATATTACTGCCATATTACATCTCGTACTGTGACACCTGTATACAGGACGCGTATTTTTGGGAAGCATCAAAGTTACTTTCAGTGCAGCTCCAAGCAGAGGCGTGGCTGTGTGGTAGAACACCTGCTTGCCACGCAGACGGCCTGGGTTCGATTCTCACTCGGACCCAACATTTTTATTATTTATTTTATTTGCAGCTTTTTCGATTTTTCGGTCACGGACAAGATGATGATTTTTCGCTCACAACCAACGGTGCCGACGCCGACGGCGGAATTTCTGCGATACGAGCTCTTTAACGCTATCGCGTTAAAATATTATATATAGCTGCAGCCCATGAAAGAGATCACCAGAGCCGCTGTCATCGCAAGGCAGCATGCGCCCTCGAAAGGCCTCATTGGGCGGCTCGAAAACAAAGCGCTGTAACGTGCCTTTGTTTCTTGTACCACTTATTGGTCGGTGCGAGTGGTCCAGAATCCGGATCATTTGCGTTCGGAAGGGTGCCCGCCACATACAAGGGCCGAGAACAATGCAACAATGGGCTTCGACGCTCCTGCAATGCTCCCTGTTTGTGATGTGCTTTTCAACTGCAGCTCGAACATCGACGCCACGGTAAAAGTAGATGTCGCGCCGCTCCGCGCAGAAACATTTTATGGTCAGAGTAAAGAAAACACCACCACAGGAGCAAGTAAATAGCGCCAAAAGCGCGCAGTCATCATCGTGAACACGTTTATTGCTCCTTTATATTCACACGCTTCCTACCGTCTGTGCCTGGGCCGAGAGCTCCCTTCGGTGCCTCGGCGCACATTAATGGGTGCTGCCATTCTTCTCAGGCTAACTACGCCGCGAGCTGACCGCTCCAGCGCAGGAGTCATGATAGTCAATGATAACTGTTTTCAAGCTACCTGCATCGTCCCGATTTTTATATGAGCATACGCGTGTGCCTCTTTCTTGCGCCAACATGGTGGCAAATTCGCGGGCGTTTTAGAGTTATTCCTATAGACGGTTTCAAGATTGCGATAGCAGGAGCACGTGGCGTACCCCAAGAAACTTCCGGTCACCTCATTTATTATTCTACAACACCGAAGCGTAAAGCGTTTTTTTAAGATTTGTCAGAGTAAGGGAATACTCTTTTTCCAGTTTCACATAAAAGAAAGGCGCTTATAGTTAAAGACTAACTCTTTTAGTGTTGTGTGTAGCTTAGAAGAATATTTAATTCAAATATTTTGCTAGACACAGGGAGAAAAGTGTTGAAACTCTACGGGCTAGTCGCCAAGGCTTTTGTTCCCCGCCAATTCTGCTAGCCTATGCCAGCGCAGGAAACCGGAAGCGGTCCAGGGCCTGTGTTAGTAAACAGTGAAACCCTCTATACTGGGAGTGCAAACTGAAACTAAGATGAAGCAAACGCGTGATGTTGAAACTCTATGCTGCACATTTACAGAGAGCCAAATAATGCTCCCCTCGCGTTAAAGGAAAATTCTTCGACACCATAAGTTTTCTCTCGCTCTCCCTCGACGCTATAAACCGTAATTATGTTGTACTTACAACGCTGAAGAAGAAAAATGTGCAAAGTCCAAGTTCGCTTGAAGCAACAAGGACCAAGTTTAGGCGTGTACCATGTACTAATTATCAATCCAACTGGTCCGTCATGCTCGTAGTTCCATTGGTGACCAATAATGGCGCAGTTGGATCTAGTAATTCGACAATAGGAAACTACAGAGAGAAGCGGCACTGCTGGCAACACCAAAAAAAGCTACAAGCCGGGACATATGGACCAGAGTTAACAAAAGGAGGAATGTCTTATGCGTTCGTCCGATTAAGATTTTGTACTTTAAACACAAACAAACAAACAAACAAACAGCTAAAACCATTTGACTGCAAAAGAAACTAACTTTAGAGAGCCACTAGGTGCGGACCATTCATTTTTAGACTTAAACTATATTTAACTGGTTGTCAAAACGTTTATTTCGCAAAGGCTTCGCTCTGGCTTCCACCTAAAGCCTTGCAGTCTCAGAGAAGCGTTAGTCTATATAGCGTTGCTTATTTGAATCCTGGTTTTAATTCACAGAGCTTTCAGGCACCAATCGCACCTGTCTGTTATTGTCGGACGATAATCTCTACCTATTCTTACAAAATACTGAGGAATACAAATTGCGTTGCGCAGTTTTATGCGGGCAGTACAATGTGCGTAACAATTGACCCAATATAAAATGGCACTCAATTACTTTGCTTTACCAAAAGATCTACAGTAGTCTTGCATCGGCGTCCAACATGCCGATGTTAACAAAACGGCTCGTGATAGAGTGGTTCTTACGAATACCCGAGCGCATAACCTGCTTTTTGAATAGTTTGGGGTTTATTGTGGACTTTTTGAATACACAGTGCACCTTGCACAGTTTGAGGCACCCAAATAAATGGATAATAGGTCCCGAAATATTTCACTAGTATTAAAAAGAAATTAAATGAAATGTCTGTGAAGCAACGATATTTCATATTCATAGAATAAAAAATGTGGACATGAATAGTTTTCTTTTTACGATTAATGTTTATGAAATATGTTTATTCCGTAACTATATTTTCGCTTGAGCCTGTTCTTAATAACTAGTCAAAAGTGGAAACTCCGCCGTGCATACAGGCCCCGTGACTAAATCTGCATAGCAATGTCAAGCTTTGGGCTAGTTGGTTATGCACAGCAGTAAGTAAACAGCACGATTTCTTCAGACGGGGGCTAAACCAAGCGCTCGTCCGTGTCGTTCCATTTGGTTTTGTCCCGGTCTGTGGAACTCGCCCTGTTTACCTATGCTACTAAATCTGCATAGCTACTGCACAAGCGCACACGCACCTTTAATTTCTTAGCAGTCAGTACACTACGTCGCACTTCCCCACAGTCAGCTGCTATCCGTCTTCACAAAAACATTTGTTCGGAAAGAGAGAACAGTTATCATAAAGCGCTTCAGGAAGGACCTGCTTAATGTACGGAGGGCTGCAGACGCCAAACAAGACGCGCCTGCGGCCTGCCGAGCCAGCTAGATGGGCGCGCAAAACTCAGCGGGACGCCGAACTTCGAGATGAGGGAAGAAAACTGGCAGGAACATCAATAAAATGGCTAAAAATAATAGATCGAGAAAATAGAAGCATCAAGGTGCGGTGATGCTGGGCGCTCACGGGTCGAGGAGAAGGGCGTCTCGAGCAGCGGCGGAGCGCCCTATCGGAGTTGCCATAGAAACGGGCGCCCGTATTAATGAGAATTGCTTCGACGCTACAGTAGATCAGCGGATGCGCAACGCGATGCCACTCACTATGTTGCTGCCTCCGCGGCGGCCGGCTCGCCATTAATAGAGAACAGGGAGGCAAGCGCGAACCGCGCGTGCTCTGAGACCTGCGCCGCACGCACGCACGCACACGCGGCGAGAAATTAGAGACTCACTTCGGCAGCAGCCGGGGAAGGAGGCCGCAAGAAATGCAAGCACTGGTCATTCTCCGTCGCGGCACTCAGGTTGGTGCCAGCTGCCCGGCTAGCTGAATGCGCACGCTTGACTGCGCTGATGCAAGGCGGCCTAAATGATCGCACTGCGTGCCTTACTCAGCTGCCCGTTTTGATGGCCAGCTGTCAGAGCGCCGTCAATTTGCCCAAATGCAGCGGCTGACACCACACAGCACACCGCGTCCTGGGAGCCATATACTTCAAAACATATTCACGAAACTGCTATGCCTGGACACGCGCAAATGACGCCATTTAAGACAGAAGGCGCGTTGTGGGACACGTTTATGAAGTGAGGAAGCGACAGAAACATTTTGCCGCTAGAAACCTGCCACATATGCATATTTATTTATTTATTTATTTATTTATTTATTTATTTATTTATTTATTTATTTATTTATTTACAGGATACCTGCGTTGCCTCAAAGGCGTTATCGCAGGGGAGACATCTGTAGGATCATATGTTACATGTTTTACAGTGAAAATAAGCAACAAAAATATATGACACAAGGTTAACATCTTAGTATATAAATCACAAGTTGGTTTGACCGCCCCAGCGGAGAATCCACGTCGCCGTTTGCACTAAGATTCTATGACATAATTTAATGTGCATTGCATTAGAGTGTTGAAATACATACATGTTCGTAATATTTAGAAAGGTCAGTCGATAAAAACAGGCAGAAATAAAAATAATGCAATATTTAATGTATTCCAGATTTCCTTTAAGATTCTTTTTTTTTGTAGTATTCAGATTATAACGAAGGATCATACGTAGGATCCATAATCACAGCTAGGATCTATATGTAAAGCTGCACTGACCGTATGCCACGAATAGCATCAAGGTCATAGGCCTACGTGCACATTTCCAGGATTTGGGGACGTCTGTATATGGCGCCATTTCTCGTCGACTGCAGCACCCTGCCGTAACTGAATTGGAAATGCGCGAGTAAAAAAAAAATCGTACCTAACCACAAAGAAGATTAGTTATCGAAATCGACTTCCGGTTTGACACAGCGGAGACCAACTGCAAAATTCTGGTAAGATTACAGTATAGCACTACAATGCGCGTGGTCTCACAGGACGTCGGGACACCACCTGTAGGAGCCGCATGGGCCGCTTTGTAAGATATCAGACTTGACTTTATGAAAAGTTACGTGCTTTTTGCCAAGCATTGGGAATTTTACGAGAATGTAAAATTATTTGAATTTTCATGACAAGATTAGTAACGCAAACCAGCAGTGTCTCACTTATCACGCCTGAGCAACTAATTAAGCGTGATGGAAAGCGTGCTTATATATATGCGAGCAAACATCGGTTCACGTCACGCTCGCAACGAGTGAAAGAAAGCGGGCTACTCAAACTTGCTAAGCATGGCATTTTTATAGTGCAAAATGGGACGCTATCGTTACGTGGGCTGGTACCGCTATATATGAGCAAATAGGCCTTTCGTGTTTTCTCTTTTTTTCCCGTCTCCCCCTTTGACGTAAAGACACTGCTTAGCAGTAATCGAAGCATATATAGACAAACGTAACAATACCAATTGCATCCGCTCAGAAAATGGAACCTAGCACAAACAAAATACAATAAAAAATATAGCAGTAAAAATTAAGCAAAAAAGTGAAGTAAAGCTTAAGTGGCAGCACAAGTCACACGCCATCACTACCTTTTTTATTCATATCGAAATCGGTGGGCGAAATATATCCGGCAACCAAATTCTTTCTACAAGGCCTCCAAGCGTTACGATCAAACTCAGAAGCGCAAAAGGCGAAACAACCCGATCTCTCCGCAGAACGCTCAGCGCAATCGCGATGGCTGAAAAGTTTCTTTTTCTCGCGATGAATGGTGCGCCGAAGTGGCTCGCCAGATCCGGTTGAGGCCGACAACATCGGCGGGTGGTTGCGGCTGCCGTGCATTGGCGAACATGGACGTGTCCCGAGGGACAGAGAATCGAGGAGGAGAGAGGCTGGAAACTCAGGAAGGCGTGAGAAAAAACAAGGACGTCCAGCGACGATAAAACAGAAAATAATGACCACAGCGTCCAGTCCTGTCAGTCAAATCGGCCTCGCGATCCACTCGTCGCATTCCTCGAATGTGTGCCGCCTTTCGCCGCGGTGGGCTACGGAACGCGTCCCTTTCATTAGCAGACTGGCATCTCGCTCCCTGCTTCACCTCCCTTCGCTTTTAATTACTGTGATTCAGCGACCGCTGGCGCTTTCTGCTCCCTCGCCCTCTTCTTCGCCGCTTTTGTTTTTGTTTTTTTTCTTGTTCTCGGACGAGTGGCCCCAGTAGAGTCGACCACGAAGGAGAACTGCACAATAAACGGGTAACATGGCTGCTTCGACAAGCCTCAGAGGAAACGCCCATCGAGCTGCACAATACAAGGCCTTGTGATAACGCCGCAAAGTCAGGAAAAATGAGAATATGCAGAAAGAAAAATCACGCACGCTGTTTCCTTCGTTTTGCAAGCTTTGATTCTTTTTTTCGTGCAGCATGTACAGTCGCGCTCAATATGACTTGCAACACGGGAGCGCGTGGCCTCACGAGTTCAAAGACTGTCCATGGCTTCCACTAGCCCTTATCTTCGTAACTAAACGCTGTTATCGCACTCGGGAATGATTCTAAATAAGAAAATATCATTTAGTTGCTGACATGAAAACAAGTTGAAGCCATGCGCAATCTTTCAACTCATGAGGCCACGCGCTCTCGTGTTGCAAGTCATATTGAGCGCGACTGTACGTGCAAAACGCCAAGAAAAATACCTTCGTCCGCAAAACTCTACCATCGTCCTTTTGTGTTCATGCACAGATAGGTTACGCGTGAATTTTGATAAATGCTCTCGCTTTCAAAGTTGGCCTAATGCGTCTCACGATTTTAGTCACATGTAAGCTTTGTACTAGACTGGGTCCGTTATTCAGTCTCGTACTCCTTGCTTCAAAGCAAGCGGCAATTACAGAGATGTCAATTTGCAATCATCTGCATGACACGCACATACACACACACACACACGCACACACACGCGCGCATACACACGCACGCACTTGCAACAAAATTTATCTCGAGATACCGACACTATATTATACACAGCATGCTGCCCCGGGGTCCGCAGTGTGCCATCGCGTTCAAGTAAAGCAACTTATTAGGTGATAATGACACATAATGAAACACAGGCCATACTGACGCAACACTCGCTTGCTTCAATGATTACTTTAATCTCAATTGGTAACGTTATCTCCTTGTCATAACTTCTAGTTAAAACAGAGCACGCGCCTAAATTTGGCATGCTCTTACAATCCCGACAAGCCAGCTGACCCTCTTGGCGTTTTCTAACCCAGTTGTGAAGTTGCAACAGCCTGTCATTTGAACACTGATGAATTTTTCCTAGGCATGTTTTTTACCTCACGACAATGGTGTTTCAGGCTCCACTCCCCCCCCCCTGCAGTTGCTGTAATTACTTTCGCGTTTTACGAAGCAGGCCGGTGCGCTGCGGAGATAAGCACTTGTCATTCTGACTTGTCATTGAGGTCAAACAAGGCGCTAGAGAACCAGAAAGGATGCTGCGCCTCGCTGGATTGAACAAGGGCCAGTTGTACCTACGATGACGGGAGAACGAGTAAGTGACGCAGCGGCCCAAACTACAACACTTGTGTTGCAGCATGATGGCAAGTGCATGGCGAAAAGAAAAATTCTGTTATGGTGAAATGGTTGTTCAGGACGCAACTGTTGAAACTGCTCATATGAACAAAAAACATTTACAGTGATAATCGCACGATCAAGGGTTCATTCAGCACAGCTAATTGCAGTCGACGTGTATCGTTTCATCTCCTTATTACGCTTCTTCCCGCCTAGGATATCAAGCTGAGTATTCATAAAGGTACGAATCACGCAAGTTTAATAAGCGCTTTGCCATCGCCGTGGCATCATTCTCGTTATCTCTTATGTCGACTGCTATCATGAGCGACAGGCTCCGAGGAGCCACCCAATAAGGAAATGATCTCGCGTGTTTAACAGATGTTTTGTGAAGAATCTCTGGGCTTCTATTCACGAAACAGCGGCGGGAATAGATGGAACTTACGGAATATAGAACAAGAGTCTCCATTTACAAAGCTTGTCTTGCAGAAGCACGTCGTGACTGGCTAATGCAGCGGCGATCTTGCGGTGATCACGCCGACCATTATCGCATTAGTTAACTGCAGCACCCTGAGAAAACCTGTGTGCATTTTTGCTTCGTATTCTTAATTATAGCAATGCGGTATCAGATAGGAAGAAAGTGAAACTAGGGCATGTAGTAGAGAGTCTATGTTTGGTCCGCCGTGCTCTTTCTCGTTCATTCGTCCCTTCTACTACATTTTTGAGCCAAACAATGACCCTTCTATTATTCTAGCGCGTATATTATTTTTACCGCATATGGTTGCTCAACTGCTGTAGAGCGATAAGGAGCGAGACTCTGCCTACGTATATGAAATTGTCTTTCAGCGGCGAGCTTTATCTATGGGGGGCGCATGCCTACCTCGCGCGGCTGCTTCTCGGGAGCGGCGGCCCGAGCCGGCGAGCCCTGGGCGGACAGAGGCGGCATGCCGCCTCCGCAAGACCAGCTATTTCAGTCAGGGTCGCTCATGGGTAATCTTGTTACGAATGCATTCCTGTTCAAGTTTCCTCGCCGGCTTCAAAGAAGAGCGCCGGAGTCGGGAGATCTCCGGCGAGGGTCGCTGCCAGTCGGGCTGCGAGAAAGCCGACAGGATCGGATGTCTCGCGGTCCCTCTTCCTTCGCCTACCTGTGACGTCATCGAATTACTCGTCTCCGTGGCAACGCGCAGCTCACGCAAACAAACACGAGGAATGGGCTCCCTAATGTCAACTTCATTAGCTGAGTCGTCACGGCAGGGCAAGCCGCACAGCACGCATGCCGGACGCAGGGCCCGCGTCTCGACGGAGAGACAGGCTTCCCTCCAAAATAATTGCTCATTAAATCGAACCGCCGCATTCATAACCCCAAGTGCTCCCAATGTCAACACGACCTCGCTCACTGAATGTTGCTCTCCGGTGTACACACGCAGCCGCGCTGAGGGGATGCGCTTAAAAAGAATGAGGCCAGCCGGCGGCACAAACCTGCGCAGGGACGATACGGTCGCACGCACGCTGCTGCCCGCTGTGAGACAGGCAAACGAAAATAGCCAGTTTCGGCGAACTTCCAGCAACAAGCCACAGCGAGGAGGCCAAAGGCATAGTGCGATGTCTTTATGTGGACAGGGGCGCGCTGAAATTGCAACACTGAAGCTGATTGGGTTGTTGATGCGGGCTGTACGCTTTCTGTCGTATTAACGGTCGGAGAAAAAACAAGTTTCGCACTTAATGATGGCTGCTCGCTTGCGTAGACCACAAGTATTAAACAGGATCCCATAATTCTTCTCGACTCTTCCTTCCTTCCTTCCTTGTTTTTTTTTTTTTCGTTTAGCAAACTGACCAAAGAAGTGATCTTTCTTCTTATTGCTATAAAATAAAAAAAAATAGTACTAAGTGAAACGGAGTAGCCGTCATAATTATATCTCCCGAAGCGTATTTCTTTTATTTTCATTAAGAAATTATTTTAAGTTAGCTATGCTTCTGCTACTTGTATCAAGAAACGGACGTAAATCACTCGCCATTTGCTGCATATAAACCACAGCATGCGCATTTCCACTCCGTGTGTATGCATTGCAGTAACTAATGTCTTACATAAAATGGAGAGAGAGAGAGAGAGAAAGCTCTTTAATGAAAAACAGATATTCTGCCGGCGCATATAAAGGTGCCTACATGCTACTCTCTATAGGAGAAGGGGACTGAGGACAGAAAGACCCTAGGAGGAGGAGGGCAGGAAAAGAGAAGGAAAAAAAAGAAGAAAATATTGAGACCATGTTAGGCGCATGTCACAACGTAATGGTTGTGGTGTAAGTTATATTACAGTGAACAGAAGGAAAGGAGATTATTTTTAAGGGCTCGCTTTTCTTAGTTCTGTTCTCAATATTACAGTGAACAGAAAATTTAAAATTTGACGTTGCTGAGAAGAACACGTAGGTCCAAGCATTTTTTTTTCCTATATCTACACTCTTAGAAAGAAGGTTAGTAAATGGTTAGTAAATGCTGGCATTTACAAGTTTCGAGCGCATATTACTACCTTCGCGAAATCTGTTTACTAGCCTGCAGTTAGTAACGGTCGTAAAGTGCTGCCTTCACTAACAAGAAAGTTTACTTGGCGTTTTTAACTAAGTAACTACTAGCCAGCCACGTTGCCAGATCTTTCGTAGATGCGCAGTATACTTTGCCGTAATCGCGACGGTCTTTAGCAAAATTTAAACAAACTTTAATTTTATTGATTACCTTGGAATTAAAGTTTCGTGCTACGTGATGGCACGCATATAAGCAAATATAAGGGCACACGATAATGTGTAGAAAACATCAATTATTCTTCTGAATTCTATGATTGCTAACCAGTACATAGTGTGCTATCTCAAAGTATGAGCATAAATAGTCTTCAAGCCGCTGCTAGAGTAGATATCGGCTACGTAAAAGTCTTGCTATTCTGTGTGCGCTTGCGTGTGTGTGTTCTCATTCGTGATCAATTCATGCCTCTACGTATGTTGCTGTGATGTGTATTTACCATGGTAATTACATGAAGTAATTAGCGGCCATTAGTTAATGTACGAGAAAAATGCCACTTCATTTTTTAATCCTTTAGGTACTTTGGTAATAGAATCATCTTGATATGGCAATGCACACGCACATATAAACAAAACAGGCGTAAACCTCTAATTGGCTAAATGTAGTAGAGTTAATACGGTTAGTAATTTGCTAGCGCGGTTACTAACAACTTAGTAATGGACTAGCATGGACTAGCCATTCGAGCTAGCACTATTCACTCACTAACTAGGTAGCAAGTCCCACTAACCTGCACTTTACTACCTTCACTTACTAAGAGGCTAGTGTATTTTGTGACAAGTAAACGGTTAGTATTTAGTTAGTGAATATGCCGACCTTTTTTTCTAAGAGTGTAGCGGTCCTTGGGAAGTTGAGCATATAAAAGCTCGTTAATTCGAACTCGGTTAATTCGAACTTACAGTTAATTCGAACTGACGCGCTGGTCCCGGCCCAGCCCTGTATATATCTATGGGGGAAAACTCCCGATAATTCGAACGCCTTAGTATCCACAACGGTTCATTCGAACTGGGAGCCTCTGGTTTTCAGAGCTCCTCACAGAAGTCGGCGCAGAGTGATCACAATGTGTTGCAAAACCAAACGAAACCAAATTTACTAGAGATGCAAAAGAACGAAACAGCAGCATTTCTCAGCAGATGAGAATTCGGACGTTGCGCTGAAGCTCTTGGGCAAGCTGCAAACGATGCTCAAGGAGTCGCGACAGAAGAAGCGCAAGCAAATGCAAATTACTCATTGCTTTAATTTTGGTTGCGTTAACTACCATGTATATGAAAGTGTTTGGGAGCATAAATAGCACCACTTATTTCGACATTTAGGCTCATTGAGCACATGAATGCATGTCGCTGCTTGTTTCTGGCGTATCACTGACTCATCAATTAATTCTGTTCGCTGTTAAAGCTCCATGAACTTAATTTACGAAATCACCTGCCACAAACGTGTAGCAGGGCCTCATTCACTATATCGAGTCCAGAGTTCTTTGTGTTCTGCCTGCGCAGTGTGGCGCCATGTCCGTTCATTCTAGCACCCACCAGCTGATTCGAACTCCGCTTAATTCGAACAATTTTATAGTCCTTTTCGAATTCGAATTAACGGGCTTTTACTGTACTACTTTGGAGACCAATTCTTCTCTATAGACGGTTTCAAGATTGCGATAGCAGGAGCACGTGGTGTACCCCAAGAAACTTCCGGTCACCTCATTTATTATTCTGCAACACCGAAGCGTAAAGCGTTTTTTAAAGATTTGTCAGAGTAAGGGAATACTCTTTTTCCAGTTTCACATAAAAGAAAGGCGCTTTTAGTTAAAGACTAACTCTTTTAGTGTTGTGCGTAGCTTAGAAGAATATTTAATTCAAATATTTTGCTAGACTCAGTTAGAAAAGTGTTGAAACTCTACGAGCTACTCGCCAAGGCTTTTGTTCCCCGCCAATCTTGCTAGCCTACGCCAGCGCAGGAAACCGGAAGCGATCCAGGGCCCGTGTTAGTAAACAGTGAAACCCTCTATATGCTTGGCAATCCAACAAAATATGTTCTATTGATTCTAATGCACCACAATTGTCACAGTATGGGTGAGTGGTCAAACCAAGGCGGTACATAAAATGGGCTTTCTTCACCTCTACTTAGATGCTATGTTGAGTTCCATATTTTCTTTATTTGATAATATAAGAACTTGAAAAACTGAATAATACGTCCCAACATAAACTATGATGTTTGGCGGTACACGTGGCCTGCATGATTTTTTTGTTGTTGTTCTGAAACAAAGAAAAGTACATTATGGAAACATCACTGTCGCAAATATAGTGAGGTAATTTGGGCCATTAAAGGTGTTTTAACGGCCCCAGGGTGTTTATTCTTCTGTAGCCGTCTCCTTGCTTACGAATGTCCCTTTCTATTATCCCAAGTACTTCGATACGCATTACAGATTGGCGTGTCATACGGATTACATTTGAATACTTTTTTTTAAATAAATGTCTTTAATTAGAGGTTCGTGCTTATGTATGGCGCCAGCTACTCTCCTTTTCTTAAGGCAAATTCGACAAATTGCACGGTGCGCACCGGGGCGTTCTGGTGCGCCGTTTCCACCAATCATTACAGCGCCTGGTTGCCTCGGTGGGCGCCGGCGTGGTTTGTCGAATGTGCTATTATATTTGTAGTGATAGTAGTGATAGAATTGGTTGTGAAATCTGTAGTCATGCACTGAGGTGCACAGTGTCTTTATGAAATTCTCGACGTTGGCACATATATGAGTGCTTTACTGCATCAGCTGCTGTATCCCCCCAAACATGCTGATTTTCTTTTACTACTTTTTTTTTTCCCGTGAGACCAGTTTTTCTCTTGCCATGTACAACTGATGCAGCAAACGGTGGTAATCATGCTGTTTAGACCGGTGTCAATTTCTGTACAGATCTACTGACAACTTTTGATGCCGCATCTTTCTTGACAGCCTGGTCTGTCAGATTGTGGGTATCATTAGCGAGTTTTCCAGAGCAAGATTTGCATAAAGTAAACAGTTTTTACCGACGATGTGGTGCCAATGAGCCACACCTATTTTCTGTGCAATAGGATTGCAGTGCTGCTGCTATCGGTGGCTGTCCGGAGTGCACCAAGTAACCACGATAAAGAATATAATCCTAATGGCAGTGGACGAAGGGCGGGGGAGGGGGTGAGGGGGGTCGTTGCTGGTTGATACAAGAAGATCGGTAAGCCGCGTCAAATAAATATTGTCACGAGATATTTCCCGCAACAATGACCAAGAGGACCGACTACATGGCTCATCAAGATGGAAACAGGTATTTAGCTTTGTAGAAGGTTACACGAAGGTTGAACGTGGCATCTGTTAATTCTCCGATGCGAGCGTGTTAATGTTTAAATCAAGATCTCGCGCAGTCCGTATGCAAGTCCTGTAAACGTGTTGGCGATGACGTTATGGCTCACATGTGTCTCTGACACAGTACCTTTCATCGCTCCTCTTCTCCCAGGTGACGTCATGACGAATGCTCCTCAATAGCGCTCCACTCTCTCCACATCCACACCTGGCTTCCTCATCTGGAATCCAACTGTCATTCTCCATATATCCCACTACCCTCTCCGTCTGTACAGCAAAACAGGCCAACCACACAAAGTGGGTCAAGAAGTAAACAATGGCTTGAAGATAGATAGATAGATAGATAGATAGATAGATAGATAGATAGATAGATAGATAGATAGATAGATAGATAGATAGATAGATAGATAGATAGATAGATAGATAGATAGATAGATAGATAGATAGATAGATAGATAGATAGATAGATAGATAGATAGATAGATAGATAGATAGATAGATAGATAGATAGATAGATAGATAGATAGATAGATAGATAGATTTAGCTATAGGGGATCGTTACATGCACGTGCCTCCTGCGGCTCTATTTTTCTTACATATGGACTAACACGCCACCATTAAGGAAAATTACTCAAAGAAACATATGCTGTTAGAACGTCCTAAACAACAGTATAAATAATCCCGTCCACATCATTACACTCTCCAGAGCTAAAGTTCTCACGCTATTAAAGTTTCTGAAGGAGTTAAAAGTGTTTCGACAGTAACGGTTAAAGCCGAATGGAAGCATAATAAATGCAGAGTACCGTTATAACATTTCAACTTGTACAACAGCTCTTATCAGGAAAGTGCAGTATTTGCGCGGGCGGGTGTACGACAAGGCTTCGTTACTATACGTTCGATAATTATATTCGGCTTGTTTTTCTCGGCACCCAGCAGCCAATCAGACTTCAGTATCTTTCCATCGTCGGCGACTTTTATAATCTGTTTTGGTTTTTACGGCACCCTTCTGTTTAATGATTTTCAACAAGTGCGAAAAACATAGGTAAAAGAAGAACGAGCAAACAAGAGGTGGCAGTTCGCAGCCTTGTCCACACTGATTATCGATCGAATCCTTTACGTACGCTGACAATAATGAGATGGCTTTTTTTTTTCCTCAATAAGAGGAGTACAAGGGAAAACGATAATATGAATATGAAAGTTGGGTCCTCGACGTTGGTACGAACACTAGCAAACGAACAAGGGGGTATGATTTAAGGCAGCTTGAAGAAATGTATCATCAGCGCGACCGGCACGGCGCCTCGTTATCCTAAAGACAGTCTGGAAGAAACAACTTATTAGATTAGCGCGCAGACGTCTTTTCGTTGGGCCCTTCTGGCGCGCCTGCTTAAATTTTATCATAATAAAAATCGCATTTAGCCGCGTTCTTCTTGATACATAGGCCGCTATACGGCAGGACGCAGACTACTAATGATCACATTTGGTCTTTGTGCAAAAAGGAGGAATACAAGAATAATTTGCGAGGTACCCATTTGTGAGCGCCAGCAAGTAGCAAAGCGGGAATGACAGCAAGGCAAAGGAAGAAGGAAAACACATAACTATAACAAGGCATCCAATAAATTCGCACGAAGCCCCCTTTGTTTCACATGGAGGAGGGCGGACGACGTGGATGCTACTAATCAAGTTGCGAGCTCACGCCATCGCGTGTTGAGAACGTCACGGGAAAAGGAAGAATGAACAGGCAACTAGAGGTTTGGAGTGGGGCGGCGGGGAGGGGGAGAAAAATTATATGTGCAAGCGCTTAAAAATCAGTCTTGCTTTTTCAAGGCAGCGGGGACTGTGAAGCTCTAATGGCAACTTGAGTGCACGTGCTTTTCCATCTTTGATTGATGTAGCTTGATGCAGAGCAGGAGCCATTCAAGCAGGCTACAGGACATGCATTTGAACACACATGAAACGTTCTTAAGCTATATAACCATCGCCAAGAGCAGGTGGCACATGATCGTGATGCTGGACATATCAGCGGAGGCAGCCGGCCAATCCCGAACAGCATTTCTGAACGAAAAAGCTTTTTGAATTCAGCCCTCGGTCTTCGCGATTCACCGGATTCAGCTTCACGTAGCAGCGCACGTATTAGAAAGCGCGCGGTTTTCGTTGATTCAATTTACGCAGCGTAACAATTGCTCCTGAAGCTGATTCAGTGTTTTGTATAATAATAATAATTGCACGGTAGGGTGAGCTACAGTCTCTCATACTATTTGTATGTATATATTTTTGTGTATGTATATATGTTTTTTGTGTGCGCATTGCCATGATTTCCATTGTTGCTACAATGATTTCTTTTGTTCCTTTTTTTTATTTGTATGTATATATTTTTGTGTATGTATATATGTTTATGTGTGCGCATTGCAATGATTTCTATTGTTACTACAATGACTTCTATTGTTTCTATTGCTACTGTTACGCCCAGCGCGAGCAGGACCCCGTCAGGGGGCTAACCACCTCCTTTTGTCCTGACCGCGGGCAATGCTTTTGTATTGTTCGAAAAATCAATAAATAAAAATAATTGCCGGGGTTTAACGTCCCAAAACCACGATATGATTATGCGAGACGCCGTAGTGGAAGGCTCCGGAAATTTCGGACACCTGGGGTTGTATAACGTGCACCTAAACCTAAGTACACGGGCATCAAGCATTTTCGCCTCCATCGAAAATGCGGCCGCCGCGGCCGGGATTCGATCCCGCGACTTGCGGGTCAGCAGTCTAGTGCCATAACCGCTAGACCACCGTGGTGGGTAATGATTTGTATGGCCTTGTGTGCAAGTTCAACGTGTTCGACAGGTAACGCTAAGGACAACAAGTACTAGAAGTCAGCCTCTTGAGCGTAGCTTATTGCCTTACGACCCTTACGGAAGAAACCTCACACTGCGCCGTCGTCATAGGTGGCGCTAAAGGAGTGATATAGTAGTGACCGTATAATAACTTCCGACAATAAAGCTAAGCTCACCGCGTTGTCGGACAAAGCACGCTACCGTCAAAGCCATGCTTCAGGTGCACACTACACGGGCAAAAGTACCTGCATATGTTTAAAACCGCTACGATCATTTGTGGTCATCACTTTCGTTAGGGCTCGCAGCACGTACCTCACTTTTAGGTAAGTGAACAAACCTACTCGATAAGAATTGTCGAGATGTTGGACAGTAAACGATTGGCTAGCATTCCCTGCCTTTCTATACATAATTTATCTCTCTCTCTCTCTCTCGTTGTCGCCATTATGCGCTGGTTAGCATTCATTGCCTCCAGTGACATTTCAGGTCACGTGACTACGTGACGGCGATCGGAAGTTCCGCTACTGCCGTTTTACAGCGAAGCTGCATAGCTCTACCCGTCAACGGTTTCGTCTCCATGTGCACAAAAAAAAAAAAAAAAAAACGCGAGGGCAATAAACGCGTGGGGAAAAAAAAAGAAGGCGCCGTGCTCATACGTTCCGTTACAAGGGTTCAGATTCTAATTTAATAGACGTTCTCGATGCCGCTCCTCGTATGCACTCAGCGTAAGCTGCGAATGTAGTACAATGCTATCAACCGTTTCAAGGGCGCAGATTCTAAATTTAAAAGACCTGCTTTTCCGAAGTCCGCTCTGCAAGTTCATCAACATTCGCTTCAACTCACAGACTTTCGAACGTCTCCCGGACGAAGGGAAGACAGACGAAGCCGAGGTCGAGAGGCTCATGGACGTCGATGACTTAGGTGACCCAAAGCAATGCGTCATGGCTATGAACGCGTCGAGTCAGACGGTTGTGTACGTTGAAATATGTATGGCCGGTCTGCAAAATCACACGCACTTCTTGGCCATCACTCCCGGCGAAGGTCACACGCATGATTCTAATGCGGAAGACCATTCAAGAGACGTCGCAATGGGTAATCGTTCTGGGTGTCGCTTACAGCTTCGCTTGTCCAACCACATTCACAGCGTGGATCGGAGTCATAAAGGGGAAGAGGGAGGGGGGTGTTACTGAAGCATGGCAGGTACTGCAGAATAAGCGTAACATTTGAATCAACACTCCGTAAGCATGGGGGCGTTTCTGCGAAGAATATTAACTGCTGATGTGGTATTTCCTGTGCGTGTTATCGAATGTTCCAAACAGCTGCGAAATTGTTTTTTTTTTTATGATACAAAAGAAAAAGAAAAAAAGGTCGTGTACGCGGTCGCGTTAATTAGTGGGCGAGCTTTTAAAGAATGTTCTGCAGGCATTCTGTTTATGTCTTATTCCTTACGCGATACCACGACCTTCGTGATAAATGCCGCGAATTTTGCATTAACCCATATATGCCCATAGTCCTACATATAGGACGCTTCTCTGATGCACTCTAACATCGCTATTTCTTTACCTGATGACTAGCGCCACGTACAGCACATCAGGCAGGTCTCATTGAGGGCTGCTTGATGTGCTGTACGTGGTGCTAGTCATCAGCTAAAGAAATAGCGATGTTAGAGTGCATCAGAGAAGCGTCTTATATGTCGGACACTGGGCATATATGGGTTAAAATATATACAATTAAAAGTGACATATGATGCACTTGCTTAGCGTGGTTCTTGAAAGCACACCAATCTGAGACTCCGATGCCGGAGCAACAGCTTCAAGCAAGCATTATACGAAGCGATAGACTTGTTGCCATTTCCCTCCTCCAGGCACACAAATAAAAAAAAAAGTTAGGAATCCTGCTGTGTTTTGTTTTCGGCCTTCCCTTTAGCTCAGCTAAAAAAATCCGCTTGGCACTGTAGGGAAATAATGCAAGGCGTTATGTTGTATGGCAATTGGATACGCAAAAGAAAAGCTGAGAAAGCACTGCTTATAGGGAGCCTTCTCGCGTGGCAGGCAAAAGAGAGGTGGGACCGTGGCTGGCTTAGCGATCAATGTGGGCTTAGAAGGGGTCCGAAGGAATTAATCGATGCGGGAAAAGCCGGAAAAGAGAGCGAACGAAGAGAGCGAGACGCCGGGATCCGAGCAATGCGTGATCGCTTACTTGCCACTGGTTTGTCTCGCCCATAGGCGCTTGCTTATTATATTTTCCGCAGGATCCGCAAAAGGAAGGAACACGGGGCGAAGTGACGGCCGCACAGCTCGGTAGCCGGTAGAGCCGGGGCCAGCTCGGGGCAGAACAAAGGGCGCCTCCCCCCCCACGGCACCCACGCCGCACATCCGACCAGACACTCCAGCGCTCCTCGCCTCCGATGGGAAGAAGGGAGGGGTGGCGTCTCCGCGCTGTGGGCACCACCGCATTACCAGCCAGCCGCGCGGACAAACAAACAGCAAACCGCTTTCGTGTTTGTGCGCGCGCCCGTGGTCCGGTCGAGCGAGCGGAGAACGCAGTCGGCGGCGGCAGCGAGAGAAGGCGACCGATGTGTGCGGCGTGTTGTGTATCTGATAATGATGAGACAGCCTCTCGTTTTTGACAGCGGCCTCCTAAGGCACGGGCGCGCCGATGGGCGCTGGACAGAGCAGAGAGAAGCAGAGAGAAGCCGTGGAAAGAAAATGGAAAAAGTAGCTGGGGAGGCGGAACGAGACGCGACGTAGCGCTGGCAACGCTTTCAGAGATGCAGCGTCGCCGCGAGTGCCACGCGCTTCCCCACTTGTCGCGCTGTTCTCGCGAGACGATCACTTTCGCGAAGCTGGTCGTCGGGCTCGGCCTCCCCGTAACACTCTTCGTCCTCCCCCTGTGCTACTTCCGCTTCTGGCAGGCGCCTGTGGCGGAGCGTCGAAAAATTATTGATACTAAGAACAGGCGTCCAAGGCTGCGTATGATATCACTTTTTTTAGGGGGTGGGGAGGGGGGGGGGGAGTTATTGCGTTAGTTCCAGAGGCAGTAAAGTAGGCGAGGAAAAGCTTGTCCATAAGCACTCACTCCACGAACTTCAGGACTTACCGGAAATACATGAACATCAGGTTATCGACCGTTCGCGTTGTTCGCATACTACATGCTTTTCCGCTATACATACACAAGCGAGCCGACCGATTGTGGTGCGAGGTTGGTTTGGCATCGATTCTTTATCTCCACGGGACATAATATCGGCGTGTGGTAGATACGATTTATTTTTGCTTCACTTTCGAAAAAATAATTCTTGGAGTTTTACGTTCCAAAACCAAGGTATAATTATGAGAGACGCCGTAGTGGAGGGCTCTGGAAATGTTGAGCGTCTAGTGTTCTTAAAACGTGCACCTAAATCTAAGTACACGGGCCTCTAGCATTTCGCCTGCATCGAAATGCGGCCGTCGTTGCCGGGATTCGATCCTGCGACCTTCGGGTGAACAGTCGAGCACCAAAACCACTAGACCACCGTGGCGGGTCACTTTCGAAAGGAATTATTTCGATTGAATTTCTATGCCATTACAAAGCACTGCCGTAACGCTGTTTGCATTAGAGCCTATACACTCAAAACTGCCTACGCACAATCACGACTCATCACTAGCCATGCGCCCACGCTTTAGCACACTATATATGGCCAACCGATTGGATATTTACGGCCACTCATTAGCTGTACAGGCACACAAAAGTATTTTAGATTTGTTTTTTTTTTATGTGGAAGTACAACTGGGCACATTGACAGGTGGTGGGAGCCTACTTACAACAACTTTAGTTCTACGCAAAACAACCTTTGAGGACATCGATAAAATTCTGTGCTAAATGACACTATAATTTCCTGAATCGTCATAGCCTGTTATGCTGGCAAGTTACACGTATAGAGCGGAGATTCTGTGTATTCCATTTTTTCTTCTACTTATTTATTTTCTTTCTTTTACGGTTTCATAAGCGGAGTATACACTATGCCAAGAAGGATCTGAATGTGGTGGCTTCTTTGAATGCAAGTCTGCAAGACACAACAATGAATGGCGGCGAAGACGATTGCGTGCGCTTCGTAAAGTTGCTGATAATATAGAACAGCGTTTTGATAAACAAGATCGAGACGTCCGCTGTGAGAGCCTGATACCATCGCAGCCCATGGGTTCAGATTCGGAAGAATAGATGAAGTGGGCTGATATTTCTTATCACTAATCTCTGTGGAAGATTTTTTAGTTAACGCCAGTTGTTTGTTGTTATTCGGATCATCTAAAGCAAAACTCATATCTTGGCCCTCCTTGCTTTAGATGACTAGCTACAGAGAGACACTAGCAACAAGAAAATTCTGGACAACAATTGCGAAATATCTAAAATATAACCATTAACTTCCTGCTTTAGGGCACCAGCTACAACAGCGAAATTGAAACTGTACATATAATATGTAAAAATGTGAGGATTGTAGCATGACGTCATGACGGATGACATTAAGATTTGCTGCATATGACACTAGCATTCCGGTTAACAGTTTTCCAAAGGCGCGCCTTTAGCAGTTAGGGATGAGCTTCACCGGAACGGCCAGGAGTTTTCTTTAGCTGACTAAAGGACGAATATCCCAACAGGGATGCTAATCTTAAGGTTTCTGGTAAGCAGACATGGCTTCATTGGTACTCGGCTTCAATTTCGCAATTAAAACGTGTACGCTAAAGTCAATTAAGAAATTAATTAGCATATTTTGGTTAACTATCGACATTATCGCCTGTTAAAGTAAACAAATTACTGACATTTGGAGATTCAGTGTCACAAAATAGTGTTTCTCTCATTTTCTCTCTCTCTCTCTCTCAGTGCCTGGGCGTGCGCGCGCGCGCTTGTGTGTGTGTGTGTGTGTGTGTGTGTGTGTGTGTGTGTGTGTGTGTGTGTGTGTGCGTGCGGACAAATAAACGCTATTTACACACTTTTACTGTTAAAACCCGCTACGTTAGGTTTGTATGCTTGGTATTTAAGAAATCGCTTGACATATTATTGTACTATCGCTGCAATAGCTCAGCGGAAGAACACCATATACGAATGTAACTACCAGAGCAGGTCACATTACGGCATGGCAATAATCACCTATGCATGCGCGCACACTACAGGTTATCACATATCCCTGCTATGTCCTGCCTCTGCCTGGGCATGGGGCTTTCCTCTGCCGCCAAATTTCAGAGCTCAGAATAATAATCTGACTGTGGAAAATCGGTATGCGGACGCCAGCAAAGTGGTTATCGGAAAGGAAGAGTTCTCGCCTATCCCACCAGGGGCGTAGGCAGAATTTTTTTTTTTTTCGGTGGGGGGAGGCGCCACCTTGGTCTGAAGTGAGTGCCGGGCAGGCAGATGTTGTCGAGTGTCATTTCGTGCTCCGTATGCCATGTCAAAAAAAAAAAAAAAATCCGGGGGAGGGGCTCACGGGCCCGGTGTGCCAACCCCTGGCTATCCCACTGTCTCTGAGCTTCTATTGGTTCATTATTTCGACTTCGCCCTGTGATCTGATTGCCTCCTGGATAACTATAGGATACTGGAGAGATCACTCCGGAATTGGCGTTGGCCTGAGTTCGATGTCCGGACGAGGACGATATTTTCTTGAGCAACTTCTTGCTACAGCTGGGAAGATGTCAGTTTTCCATTTCATAATAAACTAATTGAGGCACACAGTCCTAAGACCAGGAATGCCTCCAGTTATGCGCCCAGCAGCGATCACTCTATCGGACTTGAAAACTCACAGGGTATACCTTTTGCATTCGCTTAAGACGACTCGAAGGCGAAAGCCATCTTCTCCTCAGTCGATGTATAGACCCCCCCACGCCCCCCACCACCACCACCGGAAGCTTTCTGCACCTCACCTGGTTTTGCACGGCCTCCATGATCGGCTCTCCTTCTGTGTCGGAATATGCAAATTACGACAACCTCTTGTTGCTACCAGTGCATATCGACCAGGGGTGCTATGCAGGATGCCCCGAGTTTGGCGAAACTCGGAATCTTTCCGACCACTGGCGACATCCCTTTTTGAACGAGCTAACAGTACGAAAAGGTCAAATCCATCCCTCAGCGTGCGCTGCGTTCCATTCGTTACGATAGAACGCGGTGTCACGTCAAGGGCGGTCGACAAGGTTGGGTGGTGTCTTCAAACCAGAGGCATCTTCTTTCATTTGTTTGTTGTTCCATTGAGTGAAGAAGTGCACCCATGCAAGAAGAGTGTCTGAAACTTTTACTAACGATATTTTTAGAGGTACGGGCTGTTTAAATTCATTTTCAAGTGTTTAATGCCTGTACTAAGTATCCTTTAGAATAATCAGCACCGTGGCCTCTCAGATTAGCTCCGCCCGAGCGCCTTACAACATTGCGGCCGGAGCTAATCTCTGAGGCCACGTGTATAATCATCATGGTCGGCCTGTACATCCTAGCGTGTTGCGCGGCCAAAGCCCGCCCTCTTCATGATCGTCTTCTCACTACCCGAGCACGTGCGCCCGGTTGATTAGCTAATTGGCTGGGTGGTATACCTACCTAAGTCAGGACATATGCTATGACGAAGCTAATTAAGCCAGGTCATGCTAAGACTGAGCTAATTAAGCCACATCTTACTAAGACCACGCTAACGAAGCCGTGTAACGCCAAGACCGAGCTATTTATGGTCATGCTAATTAACGCGATGCTAATTAGGAGCGTACTAATTAAATCCGTGCTAATTAGGACCATCTCACTAGATATCATGCTAATTAGGATCTCGCTCATTAGAATTATGCTAATAAGCTCATACTAATTAAGACATTGTCAGTTAAACCTGAATAATTAATGTCGTGTAAATAAAACATTACCAATTAACACAGGGCAAAAATCATGCCAATTAAGACCTAACTAATTAATACCATCAAAATTGAGGCCAAACTGACGCAGTCTTCACTCCAAAGCAGACCGAGCAGACTGATTAGACCAGCCACGTAAAAAGCTGGGAGAAGCTAGGTGATCACAAGCTCCTCCGATGGCTCCAGCCTTGCACAAGTAGTGCAAGCTGACCAAGTTATTCTATATGCAAAGAAGCTGCTGCTTAGCGTCCACCGCATGAAACGCTTGACCGTCACACCGGCGCTATGACAGTCACGAGTTGAACTGGGGCCTTCTCAGAATCAACATTGAACATTGAACGTTGTTTATTTGCAGGGAAAAAAATACAAAATTTCCCTGCGGGAGGCAAAGACTAAACGCTAAATAGCCTGACGAGGTCTTGACCTCCTGATACAGTCTGCACCAGTGCCATATTACACACATTTACACATCAGTAACATATACATATACAAATAAGTGACATATTATACACATTTCTGTAATATGAGATATTAATTGGTTTAGGTGCTATCACATTCATATTTTCTTTTTTTTTTCGTACATATACATTCAAAAAGATATATACATTCAGAACATGCTTACTTCGGCATACATACACAAACATGTTTTACATTTTAAAAACAGGCTTATTTCTACATAATGTACATTCAGAATATATTTTGCATAAAGAGAAAGCAATTTTGGAATCAAACGATTCTGTTTAAATATCATTGTTCACAGAAAAATAAAATGAATCAACTAAGTATACAAGTATTCCTAAATACATGTATAACTGCCTATGGATCTACTATGACGTTAGTCGAAAGAAGAAATGATTTATGATGACCTTAAAATTGTTTAGTTTTCAGTGTAAAGTCTATATTCGATTCGTGAAGGTTTAGCTATTGTATTATCTTATAATCAATAGCCTGCTTGCCATAGTTCGTGCGTGTTTTCTTGGTTTTGCGGGTAGAATTTATGAAGCCAAATTTGGTTGATACAGTGCGTGGGAAGGAATACTGTAGTTTATGAACGCGTTGCATCAACTTCCTAACAGATAGAATTTCATGTTTAAGAAAAAGCGGCTGAGTGTCTAGGTCCTTGGGATGACCTTTATACTTTTCTATTATATGGAGCACGCGCTTTTGCAAGATTAATATTCTATTGTAATTGGTCTTAGTTGTTGTTCCCCATACAAGCATTCCGTATAGAAGTTTGGAGTAAAACATGCTATAATACAATGATTTACATAACCACGAAGGGAGGAGGAAAGCGATCTTACTCAAGCACCCTACAGAACGAGCTAGCACTGCCAAGAGACTGTTTACGAGCAGTGTCCATGATAAGTGCTCGTGAAACCAGACTCCCAGGAATTTTTGTGTGCTGACTTGTTGGAGCCGCGGATCGTTAAACGAAATTACTATATTATCACTAATGCGCTTGTTATTGGGCCTGAACATAATAAATTTGATTTTTTGTGTGTTTAATTTTAGTTTGTTTTTATTAGCCACCCTGAAAGTTTCGAGAGGTGTATATTTGTTGAAGCTTCTACTTCCTGAATGGTGGAGCCTGTAAAAAATATACTTGTGTCGTCAGCGAACATTTTAATTTCGGGTGTATACTGAACCTCTGTAATATAATTTATATATAAAAGGAAAAGCATGGGGCCTAAAATGAACCCTGCGGTGTTTGTACCCGAGTTCGCCCGTCTATCAGTTTGATTGACAGACGCCCGCGGCGAAGATCGGGCCGCCCTCCGCGTTTGCTCTTGCCGAGGAGCAGTGCTCACGCCGCAACGCCAGCGAGCGGCACGATTCAAGTATGAGCTTAATCGCACAGACTATGCACACATGCACGAAGAACAAAGGGTATATCGCATCACTAGCTACGATATCTCGCATTCAATTTCACCGCGCTCACGACGTACCACTCACAGCCATGAAGCAAGCGCCCCTGGTGACATTTGCGTCAAGAAATGCTACTATTTACTTGTTTGTGGATACCGTTTCTACCGATTTGTTACTGCAGAAAAATTTTCAGACGTGCAATGTAAGTAGCAGTAACCTGTCCACTTATTTATCTGTAATATTCGAGAGAAGCGAAACGAGCTGCACTAGAGTGCTGCATGCGCGCCCTTGTTAAATTCGAGAGTGGAAACCTCCATGCTTCCGGTGGAACGAAAGCACTTGTCCGAAGGAGGACAAACGCCCACGAACACGCCTGTGGGAGGCGCGATGTCCAGTGGGCGAAAAGATATCGCGACAATCACGCTGATATCGCCGCACTGTTGAAATGTTGACTGAGTGGCGGCGCTTACGCGTTCGCACGCGGTATCCCTT
>NC_051176.1:239312500-239412169 GCF_013339695.2 Rhipicephalus sanguineus
GAAATCGAAAGAAAGGGAAAGACGGGAAAAGAAAGAAGAAAGAAGAAAGAAAGAAGAAACGAAAAGAACGAAAGAAAGAAAGAGAGAAGGGAGCAAAGAGAAAGAAGAGAAAGAAGAAAAGAAAGAAAGAAAGAAAAGAAGAAAAAGAAAAGAAAGAAAGAAAGAAAGAAAGAAAGAAAGAAAGAAAGAAAGAAAGAAAGAAAGAAAGAAAGAAAGAAAGAGGGAAACACTGTCGCGCGCTTTCTCCTATTTCATATTTAGTTTCTTTGTTGATTTTCGTTACGTTTCTTCAATTCACAAAATGGGCGCTCCACTTTCTCGACCAGCATTCTTTCGGTTCTCACACTCCACACTACCTTAGCGTCGTTCTGAAGCTGAACATAGCTATATCGACACAAAGAAAGAGAGGTGTGAGAAAGAAATACGACAAAGAAAATATCTATCGCCGGAGAAAGCGCTGGGCTTCTTTTTGGGCTATGCCAAGCTGACCCCCGTGCCGACCATCGCGCTAACCACATCTATACCTAAAGGCCGAGGAAAGGTTTTTCTCGAGTCTCCGTCGGTCGCCACCCCGGGAGCGAATGACGCGTGCGCCGCCCCGCAAACGAGAACCACTCGATGCGAAGAACAAGGGGCCTCTTATCCGGCATCTCGGCCAATCCGTCTCTGCGGTTGCGCGCGGCCGTCACGGCGCAGGGCCCCGGCGAGAGAAATGTCGACGGCAGCTCCTGTCGTGCTCCACTTTCGGCTCACGCCCTCGTCGCGTCATGGGCGCTGCTTGGGCCGCACGCACGCACACGCGCGTCCTGTCAGCGGAGCGAATTCGAGCACAGCCACGCATGCGCACACACCGTAATGACAACAGTAAGAACGTTCGTCCACTGCTTCTGCGGGAAACAAAACAAGGGGCACAAATCCGCAATCCAACGCGGCGCGCGCGCCGGTGCCGCCGGTATATGCTATAATCAATGCGAAACCATTTTCCAAGTTCCGGTTATTTCGTTTTCTTTCTTTTTTTGCGGCGAAGGTGCCCGCGTAGCCAGGCTGGCGGCCACTTTTAATGGCTGCTTCGTGAGTCATTATGATTACGCCAGGCGTAGGGGAGAGCGTCGTTAGACACCGAGACGACGCTCCATCCTGTCGGCGATGTGTTGCGCCGTCGGGCCGCCCGCCCTTTCCGCTTGGCCGCTCGCGCCGTTCAGCCAAGACGCCAGCGCAGTAGACGGCGAGGGCGGCACCAACTGTGGGGGAATTCCTTCCGCCGGACCCTATGGGTGGACGTGCACGGACACACACTGTTCGTCGTCCTTTCTCATCACATAGCGGCTGTAACGCGCGACTTACGTCACGTGACAGATGCGAAAGCAGAACCGGTGTATACGACAAGTTTAACCACCTATCACATTTGCAGTATCACGTGTATTCCATGCATGCCATTACGACAGACGCTCTTTCCTTTCGCCTTTCTTCTCGGTGGTTTGCGTCGTCGAATTTTCTTGTAACGACAGAGGGAGAGGCAAGGGCAGGCTGTTAACTAGGTTGCGTCTGGTTTGCTATCCTATACACTGGACGAGGAGGACACGGGTAGAATAAGAAAAAGTAGGAGATCTAGAAACAGCGTAATTTTGAACGGGGCCACCCAAGAGGTTTGCATAAAAACATTTTTTTTATGCTACAAATCAACGGAAACGGGCTTAGTAGCCTCCCCCGAATTTATTTATTTATTTATTTATTTATTTATTTATTTATTTATTTATTTATTTATTATTTATTTATTTATTTATTTATTTGCGCTTTCGTCGCCATGCCCTCAGTCTCACTACCTATAGCGAATAGAAACAAACTTTGGACCCTGTCATCACCGGCAAATGAAGCTGGTGCATATGCAGCCATTCACAATATGGAGCCGTGGACTGCTGATTCATCACGCAACACTGGTGTTTAACAGCTTTTGGGAGATTTCGTGCGCTCACCAGACAAGGAGGGTAGTAGTGTTTTTGCACGCAACAAAAGAAAACAGTAGCAGTGAATGCATACTACTCCTGTTGTGCGCGTGGGCAGAAAATTGTAATCGAGAAGACAGCAGTGGCATTCTGTGTCTGACTTTGTGTTCTGGTTATCCGAGAACTCATTTCATGGTTTCTTGAGTGATCAGACTTCAGTATGGCTGTGGGATTGTACTTTAAGATTGAATCTGCTTCTCCTACTTCTGTGTCTCGACTTTCTCATTATGAGCACTGTATATCAAAACGGTATTCACCGGAGCTCGTTGGTTCATAGCTAACAGTGGTTTGAGCAGCGGAACTTAAAACGAGGAAAAAAAAGAACACAGACAAGGATGTCGCTGTACTAACAACTGAAAATTTATTTCTGTCTTCTTTTTGTCGCTCATTTTCAGTTCCACTGTTCGAACAGTGCACTGTTAGCTGTATGTCGGTTGACTAAGTTTAAGTGTTTAATTTTAAGCAATTTTTCCCCCGTGTAATATTTGTGAAGTGAGGGGGGCGACGTTGCTTCACGCATGGCTAACCGGAGTTTACGCGCACTATTTTCATAATGCAATAAACGTACTGCGAATATGGTGAACGGCATGAGTGTTGGTAAAGTGGGCGCACAGACTTGCGTTCCTTCGCACCAGCCGCCTGGTTGTAGGAAGGTTTACATCGACGCCAGTGTATACCTGAGCTCCAAAGGAAGACATCTTGGACTCAAGCTGCAGCCGAGCGAGCACGCAAACATAACACTCTCTATAGAGTCAAGAGGTGCAGTTTCATGCTATGAAAACGTGCATAGGTCGTGCTATGACAGAGGAGTTTTTTTTTTTTTCTAAAAAGTGAACTGCATTAAATGCCGGGTGCTCTGAGGCAACGCTCTCAGTACTATAGAGCCCAGAAGCGGGCTTGAGCGAGTGCCAGCCACCCTAAGCGAGATATTGGTTCTCTGCCCGGGCAGCGGCGATATTTCAAACACGCGTAAAACTACGACGGCTTAATCCGCTCGCGTTTCTTCTTTGTTCTGGGATGTCTTAAATTTTCATAAGAAAGTAATTTCTTACGAGAGAGAAAGAAGGAAAGACGGGGCCGTACCCGAGCGGTTATGCCTTCTTATTGAGAACGCACGTTAAATAATGATCGCAATACATGATTATTAAAGAAAACGTAAAACTGGAGTTCGAGAGAGGGGCAGGAAAAAAAAAAAGGTGGTCATTTTGAATGCCTTTCTATACCTCGTTTCTCTTGCTCTCTGGTCCCTTATTTATGCGTCCGGTTGGCTCCCATTAATTTATTGATTTTTCTGCTGCGAAAAAAAAAAAAAGAAACGCGCGCGCAAAGTCGCAAAACGGGAAGCGAAGGTAGGGAGCATAAAGGAAGGAGGCACGACACCGTTACCGGTAGCTTCGACGAGAAATCCGCCAGGGGTGTATATATTCATCGCAAATTTAGATATATGAGCATTTTTATCGCTCCTGTAATAAAATTAAAATGCGTATCTATATTTATGCGATAGGAAAGTACGGCCGCGCACCGAGACCGAACGAGCATTAAAACATTTAGGAAGACGCCGGAAGCCCGAGCTAAAGAGGAAAAATCGATGCGCGAAAGGTAATAATGGCGAAGCGTAAAAAACCAAGAGTCAAGCTTACAGATGGCAGTCAGCGGCGAGAAAATACGATATAACAAAACACGCACTCGCACCAGCCGCGTATCCACCGAAGAACGTTCCTTAATTCCCGTACTTTCTCGGTGCCTTCAGCGCTCGCAGTTTTTTTCCCTCCCCCCCCCTCCCTCTGCACCGTATGAATATAGTGCGTTGTTTGTGCAATGATTACTTTTCGCGGCGATTACGAGTTTCGAGAAAAATTCTGCGAGCCGCCGGAACGTGACACGATAGCCACGGACGTTACGGTCGAATAATAACTGCCCGTGCGACGGAACGGGCAAGGCGAAACGAAATTAAGATCTCCACGAGTGTATGCATGCGTTCATTTTTTTCTGATTCGTGAAAGATGGCACGATGCAAAGTGAGAAAGAAGGGCCAAATTGCCCACGTACAAATGTGCAGCATTGTCTTTTCTTTTCTTCTTTTTTTCTGCTTTTACCATGGTACCAACGGCTCGCGTCTGTGTAGTCAGCAGCAGATGTATATAGTAGCGCATATGCCACAGAGATACATTGAATCTCGGGGCCGTAAAGTTTTTCAACGGCTTTGGATCAATGTTTACCAACTCACACCGTCTGCTTTGATGCCTGCATCCGCAAATGAACCAGAGGCGATATCTGCGCAGTTCTGTGAACATCACAGTCGAATAGGGAGCGAGCGCGATCATTGTAATCTAATAGAAATTCAAACAATCTAACAAATGAATAAGAAAAAACCACCAACTTAAGGGCTGTGTGCAAAAGTAGAATACCAGTCTTGAAGCGCGGGTTCTCGAGTCTTTTTCCTTCTTTTTCTTTTTGTCCTCCGCCATTTCATTTGCCCTGATACCGCTTAAACACCCTCCGCGGTATTCTATAGAGGCTTCGGTGGTGCGCTGTTGAGCTTAAGGTCGCGGGTTCAATGCCGACCGTAGAGGTCACATTTTAACGAGGGCGATGTTAAGAAAACGCTCCTGTATTTAGATTCAGGTTCACGCTAACGAACACCATGTGGTCAAAATCAATTCGGATTACCCCACCACGGCACGCCTCATGTAAGATCGGGTCCTTGGCGCACATGAAATAAAAATGTAATGGAATCTTAATACATTATGGCTTCGTATACGAGTCGATGGGTTAATTGAGCATTGTTCGGACAGCATGGCGCTGGGCAGACAGGCACAAGGAGCGTGGAAATGCACACGACGACTTCCTGCTTGTAAACGAATAATAATAATAATAATAATAATAATAATAATAATAATAATAATAATAATAATAATAATAATAATAATAATAATAATAATAACCCCGATATGATTATGAGGGACGCCGTAGTGGAGGGCTCCGGCGAAATTTCGACCACCTGGCGTCCACACAATTGTGAGGCAGTAACGATGAACGTATTCTTTGCTCTTCTTCTCATATGCAAAAAAAAAAAGAATCACGCTGCAGATCCAAACTAATTAGGCGCCACATTTCACGCATGCGGAAAGTGAATCATAATTTCAGGCGTAATATAGTCTATATAACGTATATCTTCCTTCAACTGGTACGAGCCCTAACAACAAACATCTACAAACGCTTGTCATGACGGCCAATGTGCAAGCGGTCGCTTACAAAGTAAGATAAGGCTAACTGCGATTCCAGAAAGCAGGGCAGTGCTTATATCTTTTTCACACTTCTTTCACAACTCAGGAATCAAGAACAAAAATATTTCTAGGGGATATTTGTATATGGCCGACTTCTCAGCCAAGTCACGTTCACATAAATGCGACAGGAGCGAATTGCCAGCAGCTCGTAACAACTGTGAAGGACCAAGAGTTCGTATGATGCAGGCGTACGCATACTTGCAGTGGCGCCTCGTGTCACTTTTCGAAAACAGAGGCTTGCGTTACCTGTGCCCGGAAGGCGGGCGTCGTTGGCATACGCGCTGCGGGGCACCGTGCACCGACCACCATGCAGTCCATTGCTTCCTTAGGTGATATTCTGCAAGTGTCCGCTAAATGGACTCTCCATTTCAACACACTCTGATTGGCTAAATCTTGAGAGCGAGCGGGCCGGCACCAATAGTGAACTCCGGTGTCGATCTCTATACAATCACCGCACGCGGAAACGGACGGTCTATTTAGTGGACACCACCTCTGCATGCAGTGGATGTGATGACCTAGCCGCTTAGATTAGTTCATTGAAGGCGACCTTGCAAACGCATTATTCCCCTTCACAAGTGCCCGACGAGCAATGAAGATAGTGCTACGTAGTGTCGTGTTGATGTAAACTCAGCTCCGTGCACTCCAGTGAACACATCACTTGATTGGTTTAAGTGTCCTTGAAAAAGGAATGCGAAAAACAGGACAAACGATTTAATAAAACGTGAACGTCATCCTCATGTATTTGTATAATAAAGCTATTTGAAAAAGAAAGAAAGAAAGAAAGAAAGAAAGAAAGAAAGAAAGAAAGAAAGAAAGAAAGAAAGAAAGAAAGAAAGAAAGAAAGAAAGAAAGAAAGAATCAAGAATGCACAGTACAATATGCTGCAAAAATGAAGCAAATCGTATGATGAATGAAGGCTTCTAGAAGAGCAGGCACGTTTGGAACTCAGTGTCACTAACATAGCACCTCCTGTACGCTGGTGTGCGCGTTCCGCGCGCCGTAGATTCGTTTTGGCTAAAGGGGGACACGTTGCCGGCGAGGCCGACCACTGGTGCTCTTCGTCAGCGTCGCCTCGGCCGTGGCTAGAAAGGGAAGAAACGCGTCCCTGACAGTCTCTCACCGGGAGGTGCACGTGTGTGGTCTCCGCCACCACCTGGCGTCCCGCGCCTCTCATCCAATCAGTGTCGTCCTCGCGCATTAAAGGTGACAAAGGGGAGTCAGGGGCGACCCCCGGAGGTGCCGCGTGCGTACACATGCGGCCACGGGGACCATTTTGTTTGAGGAACGCCCTATAGCGATCCCATAAATCTTCAGCATTCGTCTGGACGGTGATTTATGGTTCGGCCATCCAGTAGACGTCGAAGGAAACACGAGTTCTTCAAGTGACGCGTCTTTGTTTGTGCCGTCTGCCTCCGCGTCTCGTCACTATCTTCTTTTTATTATTTTACCTTTTTTTTATTTTTGCGTCTAGAAGTCCCCAGTAAGCTTTCAAAGCGCGTCTGTTGAAAGATTTTCTTTCTTTTCATCGTAGTTGGACGGGGTTTCGAGGGACCGTTCCTCAAGCTTTGCTCCAACCTGCTTTGCATTGTTCGAGCTGTGCTGCCCGTCCGCTTGACTAAACGACAAAAAAGAAAAGAAAGAAAAAAAAAACTGAGAAGTAAAGCTCGCTGGACCTACTCGATTCGTAGCTCGCTGAAAAGAACCATCTTGAGCCTTAGTGATGACATTTCTGTCATGGGGATCCTGGTTGACCTGGAACGCCAGCATTTGCTTGCTTAGCTGATACGCTGATTTTCTAGTACAGCCGATGTGCTATCGAACATCAGCCTCTATGAAAAGGGATCGGAAGCACATTGTAGTGGCCGCACTGACATTAATAATACCTGAGGTTTAACGTCCCAAAACCACGATATGATTATGAGAGGCCGTAGAGGAGGGCTCCGGAAATTTCGACCACCCGGGGTTCTTTAACGTGCACCTAAATCTAAGTACACGGGCCTCAAACATTTTCGCCTCCATCGAAAATGTAGCCGCCGCGGCCGGGAGCCGCACTGACATTCACACGCCTTGCAGTCCCGTTTACGCAAGTTCTTTCTACTCCTTGCACGAAACCTGCTTCGCATAGTGAACTGTGAAGCGCGTAAAACAATGATTTCTTCGAGATAATCAGCACTTGCGAGTAAGTACATTAAAGGGGTACTGACACAATATTTCGCGGCCGAGATAGCCTGCGGGAACGATTCCGGTGAACATGCATATATCATCTGCAAAATACCAACACAGCATTATAGCTTGGAAGTTATTTTAAATGAATTTTGAAGTTTGCGTGAGTGATCGACATCGTCGCGCTACTGACACCCTCAAAGGGGACCCTTGGGGACCCCCTACTTCCCTCACGTGACCATGCTGCAAACAAGTTATGATGACGTCATAGCCGCCATGTTTCTTTGCCGCGTTCGCTCTAGCAGCCTACTTCTCGGCGGCTGCTCGCGAACCACGCGGTAGTGCGTCACAGTTCTGTGTGCTGAGGTGATCGAGCGCTGCACCCGCTAGGTGGCGATAGTTGCACCCAAAGGCTTGTCGTTTTTGAAACCGAAACTGACACTGGTCGGTAATGAGGAGCCTGTAATTAATTATCTGTCGCGCGCTGCAGCAAACGATGTGCCGTGTTATGACTAACAGGCCCCCAGCAACACATTGCAAAAAAAAAAAAAAAAAACGCGTGGCCAAAATTTTTGTGTCAGTACCTTTTTAAGTTGCCCCTTGATTCTGTTATAAGCGCGCGAGTCAGCCCTTTTGCAAAAGCTAATAAGTATCACACGTACTTCGTGCGCTTTGTTGTTTATTTCAAATATCCCTTTTTAATAATTGCACACGTGCAAGTGTGCAAGTTATACGCATCAGTTTTAATTGGTCGATTGCGTTGTTCTTCTTCTTTTTTTTATTTGTTGAAACGCTTTCAATGTCTGTCTGTCTCGTACATGCATATCCCCGCAAGTATGCGCTTTCTTTATACTTATAACCAAACAAATATTGTATTCCGTTTCGTTTACCTTTTCGTTAATATTAATTTTTCCCCTTGGGGTGCCTTGAAAATTGAAGCTGCTAGCTGAGTAAGTTTTCACACCGAGGCATTTGAGGCGTTTTTTTTCGAAATGGGTCAAATCCATCCAAAGAGAATTTGAGAAAACGGCAAAAATTTGCTATGCAAACTAAATACAACGCTGTCAAAGCTATTCTATGATATGTTTTACATGTCGGCTAGCGGAAGTTTCTGGCCACAATCAATTAAAAAATATGCAGCGGATTTCACCATTATTAGCATGATAACTTTGGATTTGGCTCATTTCGAATTGAGGCATGGAATTCAATGCGGTATTCTTGAAAAAACTTTATTGAAATTCGGGCAGTGGCACATTCTTGCTCCGTCGGCGTCGACATTGCTTCTGTTCACGGTGTCGTCGACGTCTCGGGGACCGATCCCTCGCCGATCTCTTCACTTCCATCAGAATCCATGATAATCCAGCTCCGAAAGGGCAAAAAAAAAAAAACTTGCACAAACACCCAGAAAACAGGCAGAGTAGTCAGGCTAGGCGGGAAATCACACGGAGACTTCCACGTTCGCCGAATCACGTGATCGCCGAAGCGCTCTACTATCGGCATACTGGATTTGACTCATTTCGATCCATACAGCGCATGGATCTGGCTCAATTTCGTTTTGAAACGGAATCTGTGAGCACACGTAGCTGTTGGTATTTGACTCATTTCGTTCCGATCTCTCTTTTAGAGGAAAGTTGAGAGAATGTACTTGCCAATGGAGCAATATTTGAGCTAGTTTCGGTTTCTGGATTTAGCCCATTTCGAAAAAAAACGCCACATTTGGTGTTTGGTCTGTATAGCTTTCGTTTACTGGAAATAATCATTTTGTCCTAATTATAGTGTTCAGCACGCCCAAACTGCCATGCATGATTATGATGCAGATAGTTAGGGGGCTACACATCGTAATAATTTTGACCCTTTGTGGTTTCCTTAACATAGTACGTCTCCATGCTAATTTAGGACTCCACTAGCCATTTTCTTTACGTTTCAACCCGTTGATATGAGACAGCAGCAGAACGCTTTAGTTACTATATGCGACCACGGCAGGCCTATTATGACAAACGCCCTTTTCTGTCTCGCCTCCGTTCTGTGGTTCTTGCTCGTCTTTTTCACACCAGTTACTATGAAAGCTTCTAGGGATGTGTAGAGTTTGGATTGATGGGACTTTAAATAGAATCACAGAATCAGTTTAACATTCATGATGAATTATTTCTCAAAACTCTTTGGAAAACTTCCCAATTCTGGAAACATTCATGGAAACTTTCTGAATTCGGTCTTTGACTTGTTTAGAATGCAATTCAGTTGATCCTTACCTATAAAAAATCAATTAGACCCGCGCAGACGCCGTCAAAAACCATAAAGTCAGAGTGAGCTGGTACGGGAACTTCACAAGGCGACATCGCCGGCCTCTCTTGTGTCTTCGCCCCTATTCGCGCTTATCAAGCCCCGTCTCACAAAAGAGTTATTTTGGCATTATGCAATGGCGATTTACCAATACAGCTTGAGAAATTTTTATTTGCAGCAACCTTTTATTTTCGACGGTGGATGTAGGTACGTGGTAAAAAAACGGTGAAGCTTGCACTAAGTCGCACAAGGCTTGAAACAGTGAAACTGGACGATTCTGAAGTCTGATCTGGTTGCTTCTAGGCTGTTGCTATGCTCTAGCTAGGTTAGTCACGACACGGATGTCCAAACTCCAGAACCGAGCGTTCGCACCTCTTCATAGATCTACGGGCACGTCATCGTTAACGTAGGGCTTCCATCGCTTTGGGCTCTTCTCGCAGCCGCCGTTTCCTTTCCCGTTCCCTAGTATGGCAGCTTCGAACTAGTCGTGCCAAGCCTGAAGAAAGCGCAGCTGGGTGGCCTTCGTTGTTTCTCATTATTTTAAATGCGAAGCATTTCTTCGCGAACCTTTGGCACTTTGAGCATTTCTATCTATCTATCTATCTATCTATCTATCTATCTATCTATCTATCTATCTAGCTAGCTAGCTAGCCGCCTACTCTCACGATCGCCTCATTAACTTGGTGTAGACAAAAATTGGCATGGGAGGGTAAGAGGATTTGACAAGTATGACAGTCGAGTCATGACATGAATAACGTGAAAATCCTGTCGCGTACGTCTTCAAAACACTTTCCTCAAGACACGTGTGGCGCATACCCGTTTACCACGGGCCGCGGTGTACGGGTATGCGCCACAGGTGATTGACAGTTTATAGTTGCCCAGGAACGGCGAGAACAGACATTGGTAATTTAAATGAGAGAGCGTTAAGAGATACCAACAACGGCAGCGTTGGCCCGATGAATGCGAAGAATAAAATTTATGATCCCAGCAGGAATCGAACCCAAGCATTCTGCGTGACAGTAAGGTATTCTACCACAGAGCCACGCCAGGTCTAGAAACTGCTTTGAAAAAACACCCTATGCCGGCGTAATGTCGGTGCAACAACAATTGTGGTTGTGGTGCTGGCTATCTAATACCCTTGTTACACAGGCCAGTTAACCGCAGTTACGACCAACCACGGTTAACCGCGTTGAACCACGGTTAGCGCCAACCACGGTTCGCCGATGTTACACGGCGCACAAGCGTCCTCGGTTAAAGCGGACTTGCTTTGGCGTGAATGGCTCCGCGTCTGTCGGCAGTCCGGCGTTCAACTCGGCTGTTATTGCCGCGTCCACTTTCGTATTCCTTGAGGTGCTCCGTAGGTTGTTTTCCAAATTGTTTTCCCAAAGCCTAATCAGGCTTTCCGCTGTTCGTGCAGTCCAATTCGTTCGTTTTCACGAACGCTCGACGGTGTGCACCGTCCTACATGGAGGCCGCCATTTTCTCGGTTAACTGCCAAACCAAGGTCGCCAAGCTCGGTTTGGTACAACCGCGGTTAGCGGCATACCCGCGGTTTCGCATACCGTGTAACATAAGCGAACCGCGGTTACGCGTAACCCGCGCGGTTACACTAACCGAGGTTTAGGCTGTCTGTGTAACAATGGTATAATTGTACAAGAAAGCAATAAACACTACATATGTACTCCTATACGATAGAGGCGTCATAACAGATTAACGTCTGTGGTTCCAATGTTAGCTCCGCTTTTATAGCAGTCTAATAAACATTACATTTGCATTACTATGATTCAGCAAGCCATATTGAAGCATTGCTCGAGCCCGGACGAATATTTTATCGAAAGTTACGTGTTATATTTACATGATTGCACCATAAAGTGCACTTAGCTTCGATAATACTGACGTATGTACTCTATAACGTGAGGCCTGACGTTACGTCGCTCCATAAGTCACCCTTTAAACGCCAGTGCTGCTTACGTGCCTGGTAAGCTCATGATGTGCACACAGCTACTACACTTACAAAAACACGTCGATCCACCTCGTAACGCTTGACTCAAAGCCATAAAATACAGCACAGAAGTACTCGCCGACTGCTTCGCATGAAACCGATTACCATAACGTGTGGAATCTACCAAATTTTTTCTTCTTTCTTTCTTCTTTCTCTTTCTCTTTGTTTCTTGTATCTATATTTTGCATCTGTTTCTTTCTATTTCTTCCTTTCTATTTCTTTCTCTTTCTGCGCTTTCTTTCTCTCTGCTGTTCTCTCTCTTTCTTTCCCTTTCTTTCTCTTTATTTCCCTCTTGATCTTTCTATTTTTTTCTATCTCTTTCTTTATCTGCTTCTTTCTCTCTCTTTCTATATCTTTCGCTGTCTTTCTATGGTTTTATGTCTTTATTCCCATTATTTATCTCATTTTTTTTCTCTTTCTTTCTATAGCTTTCTCTCTCTCTCTCTCTCTTAGTGAACCAGTGGTGAGTAGTAGGATTTGCCCAATTTCTATGGCACATACCCGTTGATGATGATAATTTTCTGATAGGCCGCACAAATAACGGCCAGCTTAAACAGCTTCGCTGCTAAGAATTCTTATTTATAACAATAATGTCTATTTTCGCTGTTCCTGGGCTGTGAATCACGTGTGGCACATACCCGTCACGTGTGTGTGTGTGTGTGTGTGTGTGTGTGTGTGTGTGTGTGTGTGTGTGTGTGTGTGTGTGTGTGTGTGTGTGTGTGTGTGTGTGTGTGTGTGTGTGTGTGTGTGTGTGTGTGTGTGTCGTTTATTATGTTTTCACAACATTGAAATTTATTTTTATTTTTGCTTCTGTTATAACATCTCCTGTCACTTTTATAGATTCCTGCGAATAGCCGAAGTGCATCCCTATTGTCAATTCAGGTACGCTTAAACATGGCAGAAATTTTAAGAATGCGTTTGAAAACGTGAGCCATTGTTTGAACTCCATTGTACATTCCCAACTGCGCGCAAGTAAACTTTGGCGCACGTGTCCCTGGCACCACTGTCTGCGCCGTACAAGCTACGGCGTGCTATTAACCTACGTTCATGTAACATCAAAACACTAGCTCTTACTGTGCGACGAAGCTGTAAGAAAAACGCAGGACCGACCGCAGGTAATGTCGTCAGCTCGCAGCTCACACCCCACCGCTCCGTGACCTCAAGGGTTTAGACAGCTGTCTACTAAGGAAAAGTTAATTATTTGTGTATGAAGACAGAGTATAATGTATTTGAAACGACCACGTGTGAAATATGGAAGGCTTTTGAAACTTTTGCATTGCGAAAACGGCTCATATAGAGAAAAGCGTCAACATCCTTGACGTGGCACTGCTGTACCGGCCCTGTGGTTTTTCAGGGCAAAATTCTAGAAAACAAACTTTGGGCTCCATTTTAATTGACAGTGTAATAGTCAAATATTTTTCTCTGAACAAATGCAAATAGAGTTGTCTTGCACCAACACTTTGGCAGCATAAGCTGATTGTTGCTGCTTTAACATTAATACTATTATTACTCTATGACAGGAAGAAGTAACCGACGACGCTTGCGAAGGCTCAAACGCCTGGACCTTAGTTATACCGGCTGTACCGACGAGTTTTGCGGGCATTGGTCAGCGCAGGCAAGCTGCGTCAGAGATAGCCTACAAAGGATGTTGTGCGTAAAGCAGCACCATTGTGTACTAAAGTAGCCCTGATTTTTCTTTCAAGAAACTTGAACAGATGATAAAGTTCGAACACGTGTCAATGAAAGCTGCTTTTATATATGGTCTCTCTTCGGGTGAGGGCTATCTGCGTTGCAGTGGGCAATGAAATTATGTGCGTGTGCGTGCATGTTTTCGGCCTCCACCGGTTTACGGCCGCGGGGAAATCGATGCTGCTCGGCTTAGCAAGCAGTCAAACGACGGCGCGGTATACGGTTGCGGGAGCAATGGCACTGCGCGGCCGCGTCGTTTCACTCTCAGTAGTGGCACGTCTGATTCTGGCAAGGCTTTGCGTTGCAAGTGTTCACACGCGACATCCGTGAGCGCTGAGCCCGCGAATCAAGAAGCTCGCAATGGGGAAACCGCGCTTGATCAGCGCTCATCCTGCATCTCAGTGCGGACAAAGGACGGCGCATTCTAGAAACCGAACGGAGAAGGCAAGCAGGCGAGAAGGAAGAGCAGCAGCAGCAGCAGCAGCAACAATCATTTATCTTCTGTCTTGGTAGTGATAGCAATGCATACCGACAGGGAATCACATATCTTGGCTCTTATTACAATTCGTCATGGATTCCCGGCGACGAATGGCTCTCTTTATTTAATCAGCGCCAAGGGTGCCTGCAGTTTCGGGATGCATAACGAAGATGGAATCGAGCTCTAATCGACGCCGGGATCCGTCGGAAGGCAGCAGGGCACGCGACCCCCGTCGTCCTCACACTTCATCTCAGAAAGGCCGCCGGGGGCGACGCGCCGCGCTCGGCACAGGCTCCGTCGCCGCCTACTTGGGCACCGTTGCAACGTGACTCTTAGATACGAGGCGCCTCTTGCCACCACCACTGCGCTCGTGTGCTTCGACGCCCATTAGCAGAGCAGGCGATGAAGATGGCTGAAGCAAAACATTCTATCGGCAATGATCAATGTCTTACATGCGCTCATGCTCCATGACACATGCATGCGAAAATTTTGAGCCCGGCACACACGACTATACTCATGAAGATAAAGCAGCTTCTTTCATCCCTCGCAAAAACAAACAAACAAAGAAAACACAGGAAGTATGGAATAGGGCGGCAAACAAGATGTCAACGTGTGTGCAAATCTTCGTGTCAGTACGGAAAGGTTATAATATCTGGGGTTTAAGTCCCAAAACCACGATATGATTATGAGGGACGCCGTACTGGAGGGCTCCGGAAATTTCGAACACCTGGGGTTCTTTAATGTGCACCTAAAAATACGTACACGGGCCTCAAACGTTTTCGCCTCCATCGAAAATGCAGCCGCCGCGGCCGGGATTCGATCCCGCGACCTTCGGGTCCGCAGTCGAGCCCCATAACCACTGCACCACCGTGGCGGGTGATTGTATGTGGACAGCGCATCTTCCAAAATACCATAAGCTCACTTCCACTTGTTTCTTCTTGCACAGCGATTCATCACAATTTCGATCTTTTTTTATTATTGACATGATGTAAGAGGATGTTGGCGCACGAATAAGGCGCCGGCTACTCTTTAGCTCTTAGAGGTGTCGATCTAGTGATCGCTATATTTACTATCGAGCATTCCATCGAGAGAGCATAACGCCCTCCAAAATGTATAATCGGGCTCAGGTTCAACTCATTCGGCATGTTTTTTCTCGTTTTCTGTCCGCAGGCGCGTTGCGTGTTGCATTGTCCTCACATGTGCACCTGACAGCCTCTACAAGCTTGAATTTGAAAGTGTCAAAAAAATAGAATAACGCGATTCGAGTGTACCTAATGTGATAAAACAAAAGTACCGAAAGAAGAAAGGAAACCGGACAGCAATACAGTCATGACGTCTTATAAATTCGATTCCTTCGCGTACTGACAGCCATGAGCCGCCAAGGTGGGACAAGTCGCTGCAGATTCGATCTTTTCACTTTGACATCATTCCAGATACCAAAGTTCACGGCCCTCGAAGCATGCACAAATGCTGCGCGAAACTCGAGGCACTCACTATACGGCAGCACCGCATTCACGCTTATAACCGACGTATACGTACGGACAACATGTATTTAGGATTCTTGCGTATAAATCGCGGCAGCGACGCCTTGTTTGGTCGGCGTCGCTGGAAGCCCGCGCTGTCCATTTCAATAGACGGCAAGCTGCCGTCTCCAGGCGTGCGTAAAAATAAAGTCCCACAGGTGCTCCCAGTCGAGCAAACAGCTGCGAATGCAGTCTCTGATATAAGAAGCGGTCGCGGAAAAAGGTTGAAATTAAATATAGGCTCCTCAAACCTTATGGACAATTCCGACACCCATACATGTGGGCAGCGGAACTTGGCGGCGGAGGGGAAACCGGAATGGCGACCTTTCATAGCATCGTACAGCCACCATTCCCTCTCCCCCACCGCGGCGTCGGCCGTCGGATCGCATGGAAAACCGGACCGTCTGTCCCCCGCTTAAAGCGCTGGACACATGGTGCGAATTCGGATGCGATTCGTCGTACGGCTGTTCGTGCCAACAGCCGCATCCGACAGACGCCCAACAGGTTCCATCAGCGTGCGGAGACGATTCGCACGCCGCACGGGCATCCAACTTGCTGAATGTAGCCGCGCGGCTGCCGCGTCGGTCTGACGGCCGCAGCCAATGGCAGCGCGGGAGACGCCTGACGTCACGCCTCTGGTGGCGCGTTAGTTGCTTGTTTGTTTGTTTGCGCGTTTGTTGCACTACGTTCGGACAGCTCCGATCATGAAAAACGTTGGTTAAACTTTCTTTCTGACATCAAATAACCCATGACGTTTGAAGTGTGTCATTGTGCAAGGCGGCGCCCGTTTCCGAACCACTAGCGAGATATCGAGCCGTGATGGAAGGCCACTTCGCAGCTAACAGCCGCACCGGCCGTCTCGGCGAACCGGCCGGCTTCGCTTCCACCATTGCTCGTCAAATTGAGGCCTACGAGAAAACCAATTGCGCATGTAAACGCGTGTCATCAGCGTAAAAGTTTTAATCGTGTTGATAAAAATAAGTGCTCGACGATCAGCTCGCGTTTGATCGCGAATGGCGCTAGCGACAGCGTCCGCCTTGCTAGGCCTACGCTCGGTGTCGTGACTGGCCTACTCTCGGAGTCGCGAGTGAATGCGGGCTGTTGAGATGTTTGTCGCTTGCGAAGGCATAGCTTTATTGGCAATGTTCTTACAGAACGAAGCGTGGCTGCGTAAGGTTGTTTGTATTGTACTCAACGAAGAGGATACGATTTCTTCCGAGCGTGCAAGCCAGGGTGCCGTGTGTGGGCGGAGCCTGCGCGCTGATTGCTCGTTCGCCCCATGTGTTCTGAATCGCCGTAATGCGTTGGAGGCGTGCGGAGGCTCCTGTTTTTTTTTTTTTTTTTTTTCCGGGGACGGAATAGGGGGGGGGGGGGACTTGATTCGGAAAGCTATCGCTCTCAGACGCCCATAAACAAGCCGTCGGTTAATGCGAACGTGAGCGATCGTAGCAGTGTGTTCCCAGAAGCGCAACGCGCGGTAACGTGTAGACAACTGAATTAAACAGCGACAGCGACTCCGGCAAGCGAGCGGCAAGCGCTGCAGCAGTTAGTGGCACCATCTAGCGGCGGTGCTCAGAAACCAGATGCGCGGTTTCCTTCAGTCGCACAGTTTAAGCAGCGGGTGGATTCACTTTTGATATATATATATATATATATATATATATATATATAATATATATATATAATATATATATATATATATATATATATATATATATATATATTATATATATATATATATAAAACCCGACACAGGCGCTGTACTTAGTCCTCGTCCGTTTTTAGTGCTGTTTTTCCTTCACAATGATGCACCACCACCTAGCCCAAGTTTCTCTTTTAATTCATATATAACTTTTTAAAAACTTGCCCATTGTGTATAGCAAAACCCTGCTTTTAATAGAGGTTGCTTTCAGTGGCAGGCATATGTGCTAGAAAAATTAGAATGAATGCTGTACTAACGCTCACTTGCGATTTCTTTATCTTTGCACGTGTATGTGTGTATCGATGTGTGTGCTCTTGACAACGTGGTCTTGGTTTGAAGTGTCTGAAAACTTTACATATGACTGTGTTGCTACTTTTGCTGTTTACACTTCACATTGCTATTTCTCAATAATTATACGGCTTGCGCCTTCCTTCTTTTCATGTTTCTGCTTTTCTTCTTTGCATTTATTCGTGTTATTTTTTTGCCCAATATGTGTTTTGATACATTCTAATGTTTGTTCGCGTTGTCTAAATGCATTTCTAGGTACGTTCGCCTCTCCTGCTTGGGCCCCTTTTTGGGCCTGCAGTATTATGCAAATAATAAATAAATAAAATAAATAACATAAGTTAACGTTTAAAGGAATGACTTCACGCTTGCAACTTGCAAATTGTAGCTGGTGATCTGAAAAGTTGTATAAACTTGGAACGACTTTTTAAGAATACACTAGTTGTCAGGGGTGCACTTGGAAAGTTTGCGACGAAGTGTACTCGTTTTCCAGTCATTTTTGGACCTCATAAAAATGCCTTTGGTTAAAAATGGAAGCGTAGCAACAATGCGTCTTGGTACCCGCAAGTTTGACAACATCTATCTTAAAAACTGATAACGGCTTTAAAATTTGGTACAAGCACGTATTATATACTATAAATATATATAATATATATTATACGTATATATATCTAATATTATATATAGATATCTATATATATATATATATATATATATATATATAGATATATATATATATATATATATAATATATATTATAATTTTCTTTTTGTTTTTGAAAATACTGCAGGCTGACTCGGCCCTTGCAGAAGTGGCAACAGAATGAAACATGAAAGAAAAAACATTCATAAACAGAAATCGATGAGTAGTACTTTATAAACAAAGGATTCCACAGTATTACAATGCACAACACTATCAGGCAACTTATTCCACCAAGAAATTGCTGAGGGAAAGAGAGAATGTTTGTGTAGGTTGACGCGGCTTGAAGGCTGTCGAATTGTTTTACTGTGGTTAGTTCTTGATGAATGGGGGAAAGGATGACGCAAATAACGTGACTTTTGAATTTTGAAATGGTCATTGTACAAAAGATAAATGAATTTAAGCTTTGAAACTGTTCTTCGTTTTGAAAGTGGTTCAAGTTTTGCTTGCGCCAGTAGTTCAGATACGCTGGATTGTCTAGAAAAATCAGAATATATGAATCTGGCCACTAGTTTTTGTATGCGCTCAATTTTATCAATCAGGTGTTTTTGGTAAGGGCTCCAGATTAAGTCAGCATACTCTAATGAAGGTCTGATGAGTGTTTTATAGGCATTTAATTTCACATTTGGTGGAGTGTTGCGTAACTTTCTTCGTAAGAACGATAGTTTGCGTTCGGCAGTCTGACAGATTGAGGAGATGTGAGGATCCCAGTTAAGATTTGACGTGAGGATAAGGCCCAAGTATTTTGCCTGATGGGATTTTTCGAGTGGAGTGTCACCAAGAGTGTATGTGAAATCCATGGGAATTTTCTTGTTGGTGAATGTGATACACTTGGTTTTTGACGCATTAAGTCTCATGCCCCATGTATTACACCATGAACAGATAGACTGTAGTGAATTATTTAGTTGGATTTGATCATTTAGATGTCGGGCTACTGTATATACTACACAGTCATCGGCGAACAGCCGCACTTGGACCGTTCCATGAACCTTGAATTGGATATCACTGATGTACATGAGAAATAAAATGGGAGCGAGGACGGACCCTTGAGGAACCCCTGAGTAAACTTCAAGTTGCCGTGAAAAATGTTTTCCAATGTGCACTCTTTGTGTTCTATTTGTTAAAAGACTGGAGATCCAGGAAATAATTTTCCTGTCTATTCCAAATGCGAGTAGTTTTGTAAGTAAGTCTTCATGCGGAACAACGTCGAACGCCTTCGAAAAGTCTAAAAAAATAGCACCTATTTGGTCTCCATCGTTAATTGCATTAGCAATTTCATCTGTTAGTTCGGCGAGTTGTGTTACAGTTGAAAGACCTGATCTAAATCCATGTTGTCGCCTGTAAAGTAGTTCGTTGTTTTCTAAGTGGAGTATTATGGCTTTAAAGATTATATGCTCCATTAGTTTGCAACTAGTGGTCGTTAATGAGACTGGACGATAATTATTTAGTTCAAATTTTGAACCTGATTTGTGGATTGGAATTATATTAGCGCTGCGCCAATCGTCTGGTAACGTTGCTGATTCAAGAGACGTGACAAATATTTTATGTAGGTATTTAGCTACCCATAAGGCATATCGGTTTAGAAATGAATTAGTGATATTGTCGGGACCAGGGGATTTCTTCAAATCCAGTTTTTTCTAGAAGAGAAAAGATACCTTCTTCGCTTATGGACAATTGCGGCATGGGCAATCTCAGCTCATATGGTTCTAGCTGGGCATTGGAAGCGGACCTGGTGAATACAGATTGAAAAAAACAAGTTGAGTTCCTGTGCAATACCTTCTGGTTCGGAAATAATGCGATCGGGCATTTTTATTTGTGAAATACTTTCGCGTTTATCAGCCAAGTGTCGCCAGAATTTCTGAGGGCTGTGCGTGATAAAGGAAGGTAAGGTTATATTGTGGAAGCGCGATTTAGCATCCGTAACCTTCTGTTGCAAAGCTGAGATAAGGTTGTAGGTGTCAACGCTGCCTCCTTTTTTCCGTCGACGCTTTATTTTTCTTTTCAAATGTATTATTTCTCGAGTAACCCAGGGGTATTCTCGGTTGATACGCATTTTCTTTCTCGGAATAAAGTTAGCTTCGCAAAAGGAAACGGTGCGTTTAAAACATGACCATAGGTGTTGTTCACGTCTTTCATTTCGTTGAAGGCCGCAAAATTTGTATATATATATATATATATATATATATATATATATATATATATATATATATATATATATATATATATATATATATATATATATATATATATATATATATATATATGATGGATGAGTGGCCGTCGCGCAGTCCGTTTGTAATTTCTTGACTTGATTAACTGACTATACTCTTTTTTACTTGCATTTTCTTTAATGTCCCCATGCACCGCTAGAAGCTGAGAAACTACTGTATTTTTTTTAAACCTTCATATCTGCTGTCGAGATATTTCGTTGGCAAACGTACTTATTTTTTTGCCCAGATTCCAAACAATGGATTAAAGTCCAGGATAAACGCTTACCACGTCATGCTTTACGTGCAATCGCTCTGCGCTAGGTTTGCGAACGCATATTCTCGCTATCAGGCCGCGGATTCGTCACATGTAGAAAGAGTGCCACGTTAGCACGCCTGCCTCGTCCCATACGTAAAGCTCCCGCCCTACACTCCTAATCAGGTCCCGCTTAAGTGCTAGATATAGCCGGGAAATCGCACATTTTTCGCCTAGTTTCCTGGATATAGCCAGCATTTAGCCAGGGCCTGATTAAGAGTGTACGATTGAAAAATCCTTACTGCAAGGCTCACACAAGCCGCGTTAATATGCTCTGTTGGAATTAGCACTACGTACGTGTGCCTCACGCGAGGCATCTTGCAGCAGCGCACACATGCCACTTAGCAAAAAGTTATCATTAAAGTACTTCGGCAAGTGCAGCTATAATAAATAAATAGATAAGATACAGAGGTGGAGTGGTGAGGAAGGTGAGTGGGAGGGATGACCACGCCCGTCAAATCCACGTCACGCTTGATACGACAGCAAAAGCGAGAGAGAGAGAAAAAAAAATAGAATAATCCAAGTTTCACGAACCCGTTCGTACCAACGCGACGTTGAGGTGTTGCCGGGAGATAACTTTTGTTAGGATTAGCGACAATGACTATGAAATGTAGAAATAAAGAGGCAGCGAAGTCAATCGCAGGTGCCGGAAACCTTTTGTGCGCCATTAACTTTTCGTTTGTAAATGACTGTGCCCCTTCATTTTGCGTACTACACTTCACCCGTAGAGAGGACCCCGCCACGTGGGGCAGAGTTGAGTGCTTTCCAGGCGCGCTTGGTCATTATGACGCGACGAGTGTCATCAAGTGGCGGTGCTCAGCGCTCGAAGCTAGACAAATGCAGGTCCGAACACCTTAATGAGCACTGAATTCGAGAGCAGGCTAGGAGGCAGCGCGCCATTTGCTCGTTTTCTCGCTCGCTTAGCCCCCTTTTTTCGGCTCCACGCGGGCTCTTTCTATTTGAAGTACGGATTCGAGCGAGCTAATCCGCCGTCTTAGCATGGCACCGGCGACGATCTATTAAAGACAAATTAGCTTTCAACGTGTTGCCATTGTCGGGCATGTATTTTAACTCCGCGCTAGGCACACTCAGCGGCGAGAGCCTGGGGTGCCTGAAAGTTTAATGTCGAGTCGGATCATAAATCACGCCCGAAACTATTGCGCGCGCCGCGACAATCCCTCGCGCGCTCAGAAACTTACAGGTTTGGTTCATCCTGCACGATTATGGCGAGGCGCAGCCAATAATCGGGTCGCGCCGCGCTCTTGTGTGGAATCGTGGGTGTGAAGCACATCGACTCCCCATCCAAGGTGCTAAGCTCGACTTTTATATATAGTCATTTTTGATGACAGCAGTCGCTCTTATTTTCTAAAATATCAGACATAGCATGTAGTGTGATGGCGCTTATACATTCTTCTGACGATATTTCGGGAATGAACATTTCAGATTTTCAAGAACGCCTGACAGTTTTCATTCGTTTGTCGGACACGCGGTTTCATCCAATACTGTCAAACGCTTAATATTGATCTGCTGAAGGCAAAAAATGCGCGCGTCTATCGCTCAGGAATAGTACTTCATCTACCTTCACGAAGAGCTGCGATTACTCAAGAATAACGCAATCCTTTATTCGGCGGGCTTATGATTGCACGAATGCAATCGGTGACTGGTTCGTTCTTCGCTTCATCATCCATGAACGAACTTCTGGCGACCCGGTTTTTGGCGTGTCGGCGCCACCACGCCTGTCGAACATGCGTACGGAGCGTTACAAACGGCCGAGACATCGCCCATGCGCGCAATCTCCGCCTACCGGCGACCTAAGCGGCCCAACGCCCCCGCGCCGCCACGCGATGTGCGGGATCACTTTGCCGGAGTTGTCGGGCGAGCGCGCCCCAAGCCAACGTGAGGCCGCTCATTCCGAACACGTCTGCATGAGCCTAATACCTGCGCCGCTTGCAATGACCAATCGGCTTTCATGGGACCTCGGCAAAAGCTCACTGCGACATCCAAGGAATCTTTGGGTGCTGATGCATGGCCAATGATCTATTGTCACGTATCAAACTCGGCGACGCGCCCGTGGAAACGATTCGTATCGATACAGGAAGGCCGAGCGAGAGCAAAAGCCTCCAAAGAAACGCCCCGTCATTGCTTCGTGATCTGCGCAGATCACGAAACTTCCGAACGCATTGTCGTGTCTTCACTATTATGCACTATTAGCGAACACCGACTGACTTGGTATAAACTCGCTGGAACCCATTACGGTCGAGCATTGTCCTCCGGCAGACGGTGCGGCGTCGGAACACACACCGCCTGTTCATCGCTTCTCTGAGATGATGGATCCCAGGGCTATGGGAATGCGCATCAAAGCGTGCCCGGATGAAGGTCCGAAGCGCAAATAGCTCGAATACGCTACACGAAAGGCTTCCTCCATGCAACTATCCACAGTGAAAAACAAATTTCAGCAGGCTAACGACGATATATATATATATATATATATATATATATATATATATATATATATATATATATATATATATATATATATATATATATATATATATATATTATATATTATATATATATATATATATATATATATATATATATATATAGTCCTGGGGAGCCAAAATTATGTTGAAAACAAGCGTTGCCATATTCCAATAGGCGTCAGATGCAATGCATTCTTGAGTTTACGCATATAGGCGTACGTTAAACAACATAAGGTGATCAGAATTAATCAGGAGCCCCCGACTACGAATTAATTAAGATCAAATTAATAACTCATGCGCTGATTTGAGACGCTGAAAACCACGATTCGAATGTGCAGTGCTTTTTGGCGATTAGTACATATTTATTTCACATACCTAGCGCCCTTCTAAACAAGGACCAACAAGAAAGGAGGAAGTAGAAAGAAAGCAGACAAACAGAGAGAGAGGTGCCCTCCCCCCACCCCCTCTCTTTTTGCACTTGATCGCCAGCTATGCTTATGAATCCACGATTTCGTTAATTAGAATTGATATGATGTAGGATACACCCACTCTGGATTCTACCAATAATTTGAAAATAGAACTTTTAGGAAAAAACATGCATGTGATCACTGAGCGGTTTCACGTAAACTGCAGTATTTCTCAGCTTTAAACTATCGATGAGCTGCAGTTCTAAAAACTGCGATAACTGTTTTCGGCGCAGAATTACACTGTCGTAAGCTTCGAGTTTCGACATCTCTATCTTTGAAATTTATAGATTTTGGAAACTTTTGCAACAAAAACTCTAAAGAGATTGAAATTATGCTCTCAGAAGTCGGTTGCATTTTCCTTCGTTCTAAGTGCAACAACGTCCATTGAAACGGCCTGTAGCGGCTGTCCAGCGCCTACGCTTCGGAGAATCGCACGAATTTCAAAAGAGCAACAATAGTTGGCCCCGAGCTAAAGGTTCACTGCAAAAACAAGGGCCACCCACTTGACACCAACGAAATGCGGTGTGCCGCGCACTCGTCGTCATCACCGACGGGCCCCGAATCGCTCGCTCGGCAAGTCGCGGCCGCCACTCAGTGGGTGAGCAGCTCGCGCCGTGCCATCTCGGTTGTCCAGAGCGTCCCGGTGACGCAGCGGCGTGACAGTTCCGGCCGCGTCGGCTTGACACTTCGCGCTCAGTTAATAAAGCACGGCCACCGGCTTTCTGTCAGGCTCGTCAGCGTGCGGGGCCTCCCGGAGAAGCGTCATCCGGATTTTTCGCGTTTCGCTTACTCATTCTTCAGGAGAAATGAATGTCGGGAAGGACAAGCAAAAGACACTCGCGGTGCAGTCAAAACTGGTTTCCACATATATGCAAGGACAGTGCGCAGAAAACCGAACAGGTTGGTCTCCATCAGCGTTCATCTGTCTCTGGCAGATCGCAGGTAGCTCTATTTCTTTACGTGTGTCCTTGCTACACAATCTCGAACGCTAAAACGAAGGTCGTGGCTTCAACAGTAAAAAAAAAAAAAAAGATGCAGATTGTAGGGGTGGTTAGGTTTGCTGCCCTAACGTGCATACTTTTTCAATTAGAAGTTTGGTACAATGCTAGCATAGTAGTAGATAACGCCGTCTATTTCACTCCACGAGTACAGTCGTACGCATGTCTGTTTTTAGCACGAAGATGAGACAGTTGGGGGTTTTTTATGAACCCCCTCAGTGAAATGACTAGGGTAAGACATTTTGAAGCAACAAAGCAAACCACCAGACGCTAAGCGCTTTAGATGGAGCTCGGCAAAAAGACGTTCGCCCGTTGCCGCTTTTGTGTGCAGGTACGCCACTACTCATCTTCATGGTCATGTTGGAAGTTCGTAGGATTATCTCATCTGTAAGAGCTAAAATTATCTTCTTTGTAAGAGATAAAAATGTCCCCGTAAAACAAGTAGAAAATTGGCCTCGACAACCAGCCGCTTTCTGGGCAGTCAATCTTGGAATGTGTGTGTGTGTGTGTGTGTGTGTGTGTGTGTGTGTGTGTGTGTGTGTGTGTGTGTGTGTGTGTGTGTGTGTGTGTGTGTGTGTGTGTGTGTGTGTGTGTGTGTGTGTGTGTGTGTGTGTGTGCGTGCGCGCGCGCTCCCCACCCGCCCTATCCCTTTCCTCTCTTCCTTATTTCTCTGTCTCCCCTTACCCCTTCCCCAGTGCAGGGTAGCAAACCAGATATTTGTTTTCTGGTTAACCTCCCTGCCTTTCCGCATTACATTTCTCTCGCTTTTTCTCTCTTTAGAAACAGTGAAACGGGGAGATGCTCGAAAATTCGGCGATCGTAGTATAGATTTAGTTTCCTCAATCTGGTCAAAAGCTTCATAAGGTGCAAAAAGCGTTACTACAATACAAATTCACTGCCTTCACATAACACTTAATCACGTAGCGACGCATACCACGCGCACAAAGGACCAGGCCAAAGTACAGCAGAAAATCAGTGTGCTAATTAATGAAAGAAGTATAGCGCATTGTTGTTCGAGGTTACCTTGCTTACGTGCGGTAACGTCGTATCCACGTTAACGTTGTGTGTATTTGACAAGTACCCGTTGACCCATGTCTGCATACATTTACATCACAATCTTGTACATGCCCCACATTTACGCATTTGCCTTGACAAGTAAGCAGTCTCGTGTTCGGCGCATTACACTAGTCAGGCATGCGAAAAAAAAGCGAAAACCAAATAAGTTTAGCACCGCGGAAAGGATATGAACCTGGAATATCAGGCATTTGTTTCTACATTGTACTTACTAATGGAACTGGGGTAGAGAGAGAGAGAGAGAGAGAAGGAAGGAAATGCAGTGAGGTTAACCATAAGCACGTCCGGTTTACTACTCTGCACTGGGAATAAAGGATAAAGAGGCGAAAAGAGAGACAGAAAAAAACAGAGGGATGGACACTATCACAAGCACACTTGGGGGAGCACATCCAGTCTACAGGTGGTCGCACAGATCTGTTGACTTTAGGTATTTTGAGTAGCGCTTTCGTTGCCTTCTGCGCCCTCGACGCATCTGTACACGGTCCTAGAATCTTGTTTACAGAAAATGGTCTCGAGCCCAGTTGGCCCAAAAGCATCCGGAGCGGGCATCGCTTGGTGCCATAGCGAGCGCCGCTGCACAGGGCGTGTTCAATTGTCTCTTCGGTTCCTCAGGAGTCGCACGTAGAGGTGTCCGCCATATCGACGCGAACCGAGGACGCCTTTGTGAATGCAACAAACCAAAGGCGGCATAACGGCGTCGCATCGGAGCGGGAAATTCGGGATGGTAGCTGTAGCTTCAGCGAAGGATCAAGTTTATGTAACTGACACCTTTGGCAGCTAGGAGGCGACCAAAACGTGCGTGTAAGATTCCGAGCCAGCAAAGAAAGCTGTCTTGCCGCATGAGTCCTTGATAGAGGGATCGGAACCACTCTAGTTCTTGTACGGGCTGAACGGGCTGCGCGTCGGCTAACTGATTACGAGTAATACCGGTATGCCCTGGTAGCCACTGATATATAGTGTGGTTTCCTCTTGCTCGAGTTTGGTGGGGACAATTTCTTATTTCCTGCACCAACTGCTCGTGAGTCCTTTTACGCATGGCAAACTACAAACTCTCAAGTGCTGCCCTTGAGGAACTGGTAAATGGAACTGGGAGTGCCTTGCATTTAAAGCAGCAGCCTTAGAGGTGTTTCAAAAAAAAAAAAGAATTAATTAAGGTTATTCAAGGTGTCTGGTTAAGACAATTTCTTGTGATTTTTGCGCTGAAAATTACTTTGGAGATGAAATTTAAGATATGGAATTATGTTAATAAAATAACAACAAGGTAGATAAACAAATTATTGACTACTTTTCAGTCTAGGCGTTTGCCGCCAAGGACGTAAGTCTGCCCTCTCAGAGCGTCAAGCAAATGGTGCCGGGGTGCCGGCACATAGCGTGAACTAAGCCAGTGACAGTGACGCCGTGTTACGTCACTCTACTAACCCTTTGAAGCTAACGCACCAAGGATGACAAGGGGCCTTTGACAAAGACAGGTCCACTTGTCGAAACGTAGGCCAGCATGTCTCAGAAGGTTACCCCTGTTTACACAGGTTTCATTCTAAGCTGTATTTCCACCTGTCGGTCCCTAAGTTTACCTTGGATAACCTAACCTATCGCAATCAATGTTAACCCCTTTTCTTAAGTATGACCTTTCTTGAGCACTTAGTAACTACGCCATAGTTTTCGACGAAAATGAAAATTGAAATGACAAACGAAATAAAAATGAAAAATTAATAGCCAGGGCATAAAAGTTTACAGTCTGACACTCGCCTCCTAACGTAAAAGCGCACATCAACAAGTCGGAACGCATGTACCGCACATGTTTCAACGTCAGAGTGGCGCAAGGCTTATTTAAATTAATTTCAGTATTTTCCGTTTTTCTTTTAATTTATTACATGCTCTCTAAGAACAGTTAACGCTTTGCAAAAAAAAAATAGTATTTGATAATTTAATTTACGTGAGGTTCATCACCAGCTTTTATAGGAAATAAAGAACAGACTTCGCTATGGCCGTAGTATCACATCTCATTCCAGAATGTGAATGCGCAAAATACGAACTCAACCAACTACAGCCTGAGCATCAAGTATGGCGAGACGGAACCGACAACCAAGCCAGCTCGGATAAGTTTCGAATATGTGAAAGAGAAGTTGGCATTTGCAGGAGCATCGTAAATAAATAAACAATAAATCAAGTGCGTACTGTTGCACAATGGCGAGTTCTAAAATGGCATTAAAATAATGCCGAGTTGAGCTACTGTAAAGCACCTGACACTGCACAAATAAGCCAAGAACCACTGAAAGTTCCTTGTAATGAAGCAATATTCTGATGTCGAAAAAAAGAAAAAAAAAACAGAAAACGAAGGTTACTCACTTGGGAAGTAGGTACATGAAGGTGACGCATGTCAAGAACAGAGTTAGAGTCACGGGCCTTATAGCTCCGACAGTGGGAATATGGATGTGGTCACTACGAAATACTTAAAAAAGAAAAAAAGATATACAGCGGTCAGCACATTCGGTCCAGAGGCACGCGAGAGCTGTACTCCGGCGTGTATCAGCGGCCTTCTACCGTAGTATCGCTGAGGCCGCGCTGGTTCAATGCAGTTTTGTTTCTGCGCATGCGTGCCAGAAAATCAAACCGATGCAGGTGACTGTCGAAGCACCGAATGATATAGCACATGCACTGTGATGTGCGTATAGCGCGTTCGTGCAGTTGCCTAGTTATTGATATCGCTACCACTGCAGTAGATAGGAGGTAAGTGTGAAGTTAGAGCTATGCGCGAATTAATGCAAAGGAAGACGGCCGAGTAGTGGCGTTAACAGTTCGCAGTGGCCTATGTGAGCGTGTGTGTACGCTTGTGTGCGCGCGTATACGCGTGGATTGGTTCGCCAGAGATCGTGAAAGAGCGCTAATACCACTCGTTCTTTCAGCGCACCAGGTCATTTGTTTCTAAAGTTGCGAACAGTTTATTTCAAATCACGTGTATAATAGGATGCTATTCTATTCAGTCGTTTTCTGGAATCGCCAGAAATTATCCGCAGGCCAAATCGCTCTGATCAGGTAAGTGATTAACTTTGTTTGTTTTTTGGGCTTTTTACGTTACAGTTTGCGATTCTGGCGAGCACTTGCCAGACGAATATCGGCACCCTCGAAAGTTTGCAAGGCCAGACACTACGCACGTGTCTAGGACGACTACGGTGCATCTCGACTCATGGGAAAATCATGATCGTTAGAGACCATCAAATTCTAACATACGTCACCGCTGACAGCCCACATTGGACATCTGTTCCGAGTCCCCCGTTCGTCATATTGCTGCTCTGCCACTTAGGAGCCCGCAAGCCACATGTTCAATGACCGTTAGTGCTCATAGAGGCTGCCTTCCATCGTATTTTATAGATGCGGAAAGACTACTGTCGCCTTCGTGGTGCCTACGACAACCACAAGTACGCCTAACTACTCCGGGAAATACAATGAAGAGTCGTCATTCAACAGTGGCCCTACAACAGGTGACGTTGTTAGTACTGTACGAGGAATACGGCCAAAGAAGGCACATATACACCGATAGATCGGCCTCAGAGGTTTTGCTCTACAGGAGCCGGCCCGCCAAATCACAATGCGGTTCAGAGTGTCCCACAGGACAACATCAACGGCAGCAGAGCTTGCCGCCTTACGCGCTGCTATTAGATACAGTGTGGAAGCCCAAACTCAAAAGTGGGTAGTTTTTTTTTGCGACTCGAAGGTCTCCCCTCAGAGTGTGCAATCGGCGTAAAGACGCAAGGTGCATGAGTAATTCGCTAAGGAGGCAAGAGAAGTGCTTGATCAAGCTCTGTCAAAGGGGCATGGACAAGCACACATGTTCCTTGCCGATTACGCTTTCCTACCTCTTTCATTCTTTTCATCTCTCCTTTCCCCCGGAACAGAGTATAAACTGGACGCGCGTATGATTAACTTTTCCGCTTCCTTCTCTGCAATATAAATTTCTAATAAGTAACACGTGTCCACTTCGCACAATTGAAGTCGAGCAGGGGTGAAGTCACGTCTGAATGGTTATAGTAGACATCTCAAGAATGACACCGGTTTCGCGATATTGGTCCCCAAAATCTGCTACAATATGCGTTGGTTGTTGGCAGGCACAATTTGCATGAAAAGGCAAAGATAAGTGCACAGTACTCACGGATTAAACGCGAAAATTTGGGGCTAAGTAATGCACGTACTTTCGTTTACAGCGTCTACAGTTCATGTCACATCGGCGTAATTTTGACTCGAACACTGACATCCTGCAGAGCCAACATTACTATATATATATATATATATATATATATATATATATATATATATATATATATATATATATATATATATATATATATATATATATATATATATATATATATATATATATATATATATTTCGGAGTTCCTTAGTAGACTCTCTAGTTCAGTGGCCACGGTACATTCGCAAGAAGTCAAAGCAGAAGAGTTGGTGTGGACGTCAGAAAAACAGAAGGACAATGAAGAAGTACATATTCTTCTTCACGTCTTTGCGCGCAAGCACACGGAGACAAAGAAGAGATACACAAGGACGAGCGCAATCTAACCTGATAGGGCAATCTCATCTAAAAAGTAGAGATGCGTGTCCGTTCCGTATGGTGTGTCCTCAATTTCTTGCTTCTTTGTCTTTCTCTCAAAGAGATAACTATGCTTCAGAGGGCATGCGCTAGTAATAACATGAGGAATTGCTTCTGGAAACTAAGAGCCATAAAACTCATTTCAAGCAATGAAGAATGTGCTTCAGTACTTTACAAAAGTATTGGGAAAAATGGCGCGTGCGAGGCCGATACGAGGGAGCACGTCTCAAGTCGGCCAAAAATACGCATGCTACCGATACTTCTGGCAATAGAACGCTAAGAGGTAGTGAGGAGGAGGCTCGCCGTGGAGCTCTCTCATTACCATAGGATTAGCCTGCTTGCCTAAGCGATCTGAAAACGTGAATAAGCCTAATTAGCACGGGTGTTCAAGAGCCCAGGGAAAGCATCATCCGGTAGAAATTGACGAACACGGCGCAGCAATTGCTCCGAAGCGCACAGCGCGCGGCACATGCGGCTACACCAAAGAAGGCCTAATTTTAAGCAAACGTCTAAAATTACGCGGCTAAGAATGACTCAAAGGCAGAGAGGGGAAAGGATAAGAGAAACAAGCGCACCCGCCATGGGGAGTTATCGATTTTCTCTTTGCCTTTCGGCACGTTCCTTATGTGCACATCTGTATGTTCTTTTCCTGGCTCACCTAAGGCTCCGTTTCTTTTTTACCTTTTGGTTCGTCCCATTCAAGTGTAGCCATTCGAAGCCGCACGTTTCCAGTCTTTAAAATAGAGCAGAGAACAGAGTAGGTAGGTTCTCCCCTCTCCAGGGGCTGCACGCTATTCCAGAAATTGGAGGGGGGTCCCCAACGGCGAAAAGCTGCACACATACAAGTGGACGGCGACGCAAAACAAAAGCGGGCAGCCTTGAATGAGACCAGGGGAAGCCCTTGGAGACGGGGGATGAAAGGGGAAGCGCCGACGGCTTCGAGAACGGCGGCGCCCAATGTGGGGAAAGGGCGGCCAAGTTAGGCAGCAGATAGAGATATCTTCTCCCGGCCCCGGATCGCGTGGCCCTCTTCTCCGAGTCCACAGCCGCACGGTCCGAAATATGTATGCGCGTGCGGCAGGCGGGAGTGTACCGTAAGTCCCCACATTTAATCCTCGATCGGCCATCCCCCAGCCCCTGTTTCATGTCGGCGGCAATTTTGTAGTCCTTTAATGACGAAGCCAGGATCAGCGGCGAGGCTTGGGGCGAGCACCGAGCGTGGTTGAGCGTGCCGGCGATAATGAAGGCACCGGCGGGGCTTATGACCACCGCGGCGGTGATCGCAGCAGTGCGGCGTATGGCTCGGGGCGCCTCTCCACCGTCGGGCCCGTTGTGCCCTGCTGCTCTCCTTCCCCCGAAGGGAAAGAAGACCATCCTTCTTCTCGGATGGAGCACCGCTACGCGATTGTTTTGTGGGGATAAGGCTACATCTCATCTAGATATACTGAAAAGGCCACCTGATGCGTCGATATGAGCCGACGCGCTAAGTTATTTGCTGACGAGAAGAAACAATAACAGCTTTTTCCGTTATTTACTCAGTACTACATGACTACGTGCGCAGACTACGTTTTGTGGGAATAAACTTGCGCGTCTTTCGTGATGCAAGGCAACGCACTTTCGCCGAAATACGTCTTGTACTAAACTCAAGTCTGGTCATTTCAGTGACAAGCGTTGCAATATTTGTTGTTGTGAGCGTTTTCCTTTCCGGCGGAACATCAAAGGCTGCCGAGGGCCGACACTCATGCTAAGGAAGCCCGAATGGGCTTCGACTTCTTTGACGCTTGCTCACAAAGTATGAGGACAAGAACAACGTGCACTGCACGAATTAGAACAATGCCATCGAAAGCTTATAAGGACCAAGTAGTATATCGTCGATTACAAGTCTACAGACATATCGACGATTTTGTAAGTTCCTTGAGAAAGTGAGTGCCCTATGACTTTCCAGGACGCTGTTGATTTCGTTTTAGACGAGTTTAGTCGATGTGAACCGGGAGCGGCATTCGCATTCGAGCTACCCGTCACAATAAATTGCAGCTTTTAAACATTAATCTTTTAGTTGTTGTCTCGCCCTCTTTGTTTTTCATATATTCTGCGTGCTAAGAAATAACTGCTTCCATATATACTCAGCCCGTTCTAAGGTTGTGAAACGTGCCATTGCGTATATTTGCTTGAAATCAGTGCTGCGGAACGACTGAACTTAAGTGATACGGACTACCTGATGATCAGGTTAACAGGCTCTTAAAAGCCGGTTTCGCTCAGACGGTTGTGCTTGCTGTGGCCGAAACCTTGCTTAGAAAGGTTATGTGGAGTTAGATGAGAACTCGCCACTTAGTTGTCAAACGAGCAGGCTCCATTAGACGTGAGATTGTGCTACATACACGTACAGAACCGACACAACATGAAGAATGTGGCAGCCAGATATGGTCGTCCCTGTGCTTTATTCCGTCTGCAATAAATTAGCGCAACTTTGTCATCGTACCACGAGCACTAAAACAGGATGTGTAAAAAAAAAAAAAAAGCCGAACACTATGTGCGTTGCGCCTCGGGGTTCGTGTGTGCATTGAGCTCTCGGCGGTGACAAGTCCCACGTGGGCCAGACAGGCCGCTGTTTAATATGGCCGTCTTATGGAGCATTCGAACAATTTAAGTAATATTAATGGGGTGCATCTTCGACCGCATTGTTATACCCGCGCATAGGATTCATTCTCTGCGCGTGTTAAGGTTCTATAGGCGGGAGTGCCAACAAGACAGCACATGAGCTTACAAGGGTATATTTTATCCAAAAGAAAAGCCCAGCTTTGCCAGCGAAACTTCACTTTAATGTATTCATCAGATATTAACTTGTGGCAGCCGAAATTGTTCGAGCATTGATGTCTTCTGATATCGCAACATGTGTGTCCTGTGGTGCGCATGCGTGAAAATTGCGCACACGTTCCACTCTTAGAAACATTCAATCACTCGGTATTTTGCGCTTGTGCGTGCTGTTCTTGTTGCGTATGTATTATTTTGCGCCCACAAACAATGTTTAACAGGTGTACACTTCTTATTCAACTTTGGGAATAATCGTTTGAAGTGAAGCCTCGGTGGAGCAATGCAGAATTCCCAAACTGGATTGAGAAACCAATCCACTAATGCGATTGACCCAAAAGTGATCGGTCCAGTGATAGGTCCTCAGAATCACGTGGATCTCACTAATATACGACTCACAGACGAGACGTAGGTACATGCTTCCTTGGAACATTTCCTAATTTCTGCTTACCACGATATGCGTGAGCAGTCATCTTCAAGTGTTGTCTCTTGGTATCAGTTCTTATCGCACTGCGTGCCGCTTTGCTCGGAAGATTGAAAATGAACTAGTGGCGTTTCTACCGCTTGTACACTTTGGCTTGTGGCCGGAGCACCACTGGTCTTCTGCGCGCGTTCTGTTTCTCCGCTCATATATTTCTGCCCGCCGTGGTAGCTTAGCAGGTAAGGTGTCAAGCTGTTAGGGTCGAGGACGCAGGTTCGAGTCCCAGCCACGGCGGTCGCTTTTGATGAGGTCGAGATGGAAGAACACCCCCGCATTTAAATTTTGCGCGCAAGTTAAACAATCTCAGGTGGTCAAAATTACTCAGGAGTCCCCCACTACGGCATGCCTAACAAGCATGTCGTTTTGGCCCGTAAAACCCCATAAATAATTATTAAATTTATTGCTCATAGCTCCGTGCTCCCTAGCCTGCATTTCTAGTCACGAACTACGCATTACGGCACTGCTCATTTACTTGTGACTTGTTCTTTTGCACCCGAGAGATATTTCGGCAACATTTTCGCACCTCATAACACCAGCTGCTGGATCAAAACCTTAAGCACAACTACTTCCAATACCTTATGTATACACACCTTCCGTGGTGACACTTTAGACTATGGACACCACTGTATCCTTAGCAAACCGGTCACTCGCGCCAGGTTAACCTCCCTGCGTTTCCTTTTCATCTATTTCTCTCTCTCTCACCATTGACCTCCGTAATCACGCTAGTCTAACTCGCTCAAGTGGTGCTTATCCACTTGGTAGGGCTCTAGTTTCAATCTAGGAGACTTGCTGGCCTACCTGTAGCGGTACCATGTGCGCAGGCACTACTTGGCGAAACATTTGCCGTACATGACTCGTGTCACCGTTAACACACACCATTAAATCTGTCAGTAATTTCTCGCTGTGACTTTCTGTTGCCGAACTAGAGGTCGCGGGCTTGTTTTTCGACTGTGGCGGTCGCGCCATCTCAGTGAGTACTAAATACAAAAAAAAAGTTGGTGGTCTTATAGACATAGCTGCACATTAAAAAGCCCCAGTTGCACGCTCGAAATTTTAACCAATAAATCTAACCTCCGTGAATGTCTGAGATACAGAAGTTCCAGTTTCGAGGACGACACATACAAACACACGCTATAGTCCGAGTCAATATTAGTCGCGAATGTCAGCGTCTTTAAAGATGCGTTGAAGGGTGTTCATCGCTTTATGATGAGTGTGAGTGGTGGAAACCACATACATCCTATACGAACCACAGATCTACCTCCAGCAACGCCACTACAGAATTGCGAGTGGACGTGTGCCGTATCATAACAGTGTTTGCACTTGCCACGTTTCCCGCCATTTGCTCGAAAGTGTTTTACAGTGTTTTTCAAGAGAACGTTGAACCTACTTCCGCAACATTCGGCGCGCTGTCCTATAAATTTCTGTGCTGCCATTTGCCGGCATATGAATTGTTCGGCTTGAGAAAGCATAGAGCATTGCTATCTCCGACTTTTGCAGCGCACAACTGCAAATTTGGTCTTCTTTTTTTATTCATGACTTTTTAGGCTAACCACACAGCTTCGTCGTGTATAGTAAGAAGCCGTGGTAAAGGTTATAAGCAATCGTGTTTACGAGCCAGTTCGCAATCACAATTTGCGCCATCACTTTTCAACGCCTTTCATATAGTTTTTTTTTGTTTCCTTTCACACACTGATATTGACAGCGCGGCATTTCCATAACTGTGCTACATTGAACTTTCAAAATAGGTTCGCGCCGAGACATCAGAGGGGCTTGTTGCCTGCAAGCCCAATTCAGAAATGGCATCGTGCCCGCCAGTTTCAGTGGACAAATAACTTCATGATCAGTTATACTGGTATTGATAGCAATGCCTATTGTTAATAAAGTGAGCGAATATTGGTCACAATAAACGCTGCAGCTTCAGAACACGCTCTAATAAGAACCTAGGCTTTTGCGGGGGCTCCATCAGCTCATCCGCAACGCAGGACGGGTAAAAGGACACTGTAGGGCCACCTTTTTGTCACAAAACATTGCCAACCTATTAGCCGGTTGTTGGTTTATATATTTGATGGCGCCTCGGGGGGAGGGGCACCAAGCTCCGAACCGGTTGATGTTGTCACGCGACAAATCTTGCATCTGAGGCTGATGTATCTTGATGGGACGATCACTACACTCAGATGAAGCTAGTCTGAATGGTAGAGCCACATGAGTAGATGCGGATACGGTCAAAATAAATAGTGTGCAAACAATATAAAGCTGTTTGCTTAAAAGCCGAGGCAATAAGGTCGTTTTATTTCTCATAAACCGTTTGCACCATGGGCTTGTTGGTTTTCCATTAAGTACGTGTATTGTTGCTGCATAAAGCAGAGACAAAAATGGAACACAGTGACACACACAGGTGCCACTGTGTTCATTCCTTGTCCGCGTATTTTAGGGGCGAAGCACCTTATGACCTAGCTTTGTCGTCGACTCTCACTGTACGCTGTCACGGTATATAAAAAAAAAACCGTTGCTATGGTCGAAACATGTGTGTGTATGCTGCGATTACGATTACGATTATAAAGTCTCAGATAAATGTCATATGCAGCCCTCAAAACACTCCAGAAATATTTTAATAAAAGTGAAATCGAATAATAATTAAAGGCGCTATGTTCTCGAAATCAACAAATCTGGCTATCACAATTCTGAAGGATGTGCACAGTGGGATGTGGAAGGTGTCTTGCCTGACAGTTTGTCTTCAACGAGAAACCCTGAAGAAATGCTTTCGTAAGAGCTTGAGTCGGAGACAGCTTTAGAAGTCCGCGGCATTTCCTCCTCAAAGGCGAAACATATGTGTGTATGTTGCGATTACGATTACGAAACAAAGTACGAGCACAAACCCTTTATACTAGTCGGCGACTTCAACGTAGACATTATGGACAGCGACTGGATTATGCAGTATATGATGCCTCGATACGCTCTACGATGCATTTCATATGACTGGAAACAATCAACAACCACCCCAGGAACATGCATAGACCTTGTCTTCGCCAACTTTAGATTAGATCCACTCGAAGAAGCATTGGCTCTCCATTACACAGACCAAACAGCAGTAATAATGAAGGGGAAACGGAATCGAGAACTCAAGACGATATACGAATTATAAAAAATTACACCATCTCCCGCTAAAGGGGACTGTCGTGCCTGGGTATTTGGATCCTTCTCACCGCTGCAACCAGTTGTTGCGACCGGTATTTAGATCCGTCCCTCCTCGGCAACCATGTTGTTGCTACGATAGGGCAGCGTCGTACCCGGACTCCGTTTGGTAGCGTAGTCGAGTCTCCGGTTTGAGGAACTAATGCTAGCAAGATGGGAAAACAATAACAAGTTTACTGGCACATTTCGTACACTCAATTACATCAAGACAAGGCCAGAGTTCAACGACGAGCGAATTGGATGAGCCTGTTACCGAGGGCTCAGAGCCCCATTTCTCACTTAGCACCGTCGTTTTAACCCCTCAGGCTGGCTCCTCCTTCTTGATGACCACCAATCACACACACGACCCCACCCACCATGGCACAGTCCATTTCACTGTCGCTGAGGGGTCGTTGCACTCTTGAAACAGCAAGGGTAAGATGGTCAACGGCACGCTTGTGGGGGAAGCAAGGCGACAGGTTCCTCGGGCTCGTTCCTCGTACTCTTCTTTTCCCCGAAGGGCAGAACGTGCTTGCTCCTCCGATTCTTCCCCGAAGGCAGAACGTGCTTGCTCCTCCGATTCTTCCCCGAAGGCAGAAAAGGGTCTGCGGCGACTCCTGTCCAAAGATACAGGTCATGTCGTTTCGGCAGCATACCAAGTCAAGCCCAGGTGGCCCATTGTCTCCGGCTTTGCCGTCCCGGGAACGCCGTTTCCAGGAAAGATGCAGGTGTTCTAGCAGTGTGAGAACGCCTCGCCCGCCGATTCTGATGGCCAGCGCGTCGGCACCGACTGCCAGTCATAACAGGGACCATGAGGCGATGCGAAGCCGGATAACTTGCACGATCGTGTTCCGTTGGCGTTCGCTGGGCATGCTACCGACCTCGCGTCGTGTAACGCGAAGAGAAACACTACGCGCGTCGTGTCTTCCCTTTAGCCTGGCCGTTAATTCTCACAGGGCGTGCGGGGAACGCGGTCGACAGTCGTGCGAGAGAGAGGCAGCGTAGGAAAGGAGAGAGAGAGGGGGAGGGGACGCGCATGCGCTGGCCCTCATCGCGGTGCTGCGCAGGAGAGAATTTCGGCATGTCGAGCCTGCATTTCAGAGGAGCCAACCGAGACAAGTGCTGGACATAACGCGCGCAGCGCTCTACCCCTTGAAGGAGAGGAGACTAGAGGAGGAGAGCTGGCGTATATGCGCCATGAGAGCAGAAGCGAGAACGCAGGAGAAGCGCAAGCAGGTGCTGGTAGAGAAGTGGAGAGAGTAACGCGCAGCTGTTGGAGAGAGGGAAGGAGGAGAGTTGCGCATGCGTAGTGTGAGTGCGTATTACCACGCCGCGTGACATACCCCCGAGCAAGAGATACTTCGCATCTAATAGTGGATTGAAATAGAAGAGCATTAAAGAGGAACCAAATAAATACATTTCTATATATATACACTTTATGTCACTCAATTTACGTTCGCAGTGGCAACGCGCGGGTGACGTACGGTAACATACCGCTACGATACCCAGTGCTTCGCCACTCGTCATGATTCACATTAGTGGAGATGCGGTAATTTGTTTACGCAACAGTACACCTATGTAATGCAAGTCGTGATTGAATGGTTTCGAGCCAATGTTGTCGCAACGCGGAAAGAACAGGACACAGGACCACGGTGCGACAAGGAGAACAACGTCTGTATTGAATGATCGCAAGAGCAGACCTTCCAACGCCGTCTCCCTCAGAGGAACGGCGGTTGCTGCTCGTGCTCCTCACTTCGTTGTCCTCTGTCGTCCTGCCGGCTTTTAATCGTGACAATATAACTATTCCGACTGTTGAGGCGCTACGCAGAAGGCCGAGGCGAACAACTTGTGTCGGAGGTATGAGAATCACCGCCATGTGATCGAGAGAGAATACAACGTCGTGTTTCAAAGGCTTCCGAGTCACTGCGGTATCTCCGGCACTACCTCGGCGATGAAGCTGCCAGGAAAGCATACGGAGGTACAAACCTTCTCTGCACGCCTTTATCAAGGATTGACACGGCCCAACACTTAAGCAAGGCAGATCACAGTATGACACGGTAGAAGTGGCACATCAGGGGCATACCCGGAAAATTTTGTCGGGACAGGGGGGGGGGGAGGGGGGAGGAGGGGGTTCAACTGCCTTTTATGTATGTTCGTGCGTGTGTTTGCATGTGTACGTACACGTACCAAATTGAAAAGCTTGGGCGAGGGTGGGGGGTGCTTGAACCCCACCCGCCTCGGCTACTCCAATGTGGCACACATCTGAGTTCACTCAGCATCGGTTGCATTCTCTCGACCAATCGATGCAACTGCGGCTGCCCCCTTGGTCTTTTCCGGTGTGAAGATACACTATTGTGTCGTTTGCGCCTGGGCGTTGAATTCAAGACAGCATGTTCATTTATGAGTGAAATAGCCGGTAGCGCTAAACGCAACGACAGTCGGTGTCGAGGAGGCTATTGAGCTCCTCTTGTGCTACTACCCGCTTTTTGAAAATGAAATACCTGGCCTCGGTACAGCTATAAGTCAGCTAAATGGAAAAGCTTTCTCCGGGACAAAGATCTGGGAGCATGTGTCTGCGCGTCAGAGCTACGAAAACCAACGAAACATTGCTGGGATTTCTCAAGGCTAGCGGACTGATTGACCGTCATTAACGTCGAGCACAGAACTGCTACAACCTCCCAGCCTTTGTTTTATTCTTCTCCTCCTCCTCCTCCTCCTACACTAATTTATTTTCTTATTGACAAGACTTCGCCCTAGTAAAGATAGTCATTACTTGCATCTACAGAATAACATGAAATATGTTTTCAGCACTTCAGGAAACCGGCCTGACGTTTTCAGTTTCCATTAAAGTTCTCTCCTATTAGGCGATTACAACTACCAGAAATTAAACGCCACCGCCGTCATTACGAACAGCGCGAAGTAGACGCATTAAATATGACTCAGGCCAGCGTCGCCCATTTCCTTACGAACCATCGCGCTGCATGGCTCGCCGTGCTTCACGCATATCGCTCGACAAGGTTATTAGCACTGAGTGCGCGCAGTTGCAATTAAGAAAACTGAAGGGAAGAGTTAACGGTGCACCTTCGGCAACCCGCAGGCAAGGGACACGACGGACAGTCACTGACTCCGGCGAGAGCCCCGGGACCGAGAAAGCGGTAGCCGAGGGCCGCCCTTTTGTCCGCCGCCACGCAACAGTTGACTGCCAGAGGAGGGAGCGGTCGGCGAGCATCGGACGGGCCGCAATTACCCGCTAATCACGCGCGGCGCGAAGGAGGTGGCCGCAAACATCGGATTGGGCGCCAGTGTAATTAGAACGGAGACGGTGTCGGCGATTCGGGGTGGCCATTCCGGCGAATGAGAGCCCTTAATGAGATGCCAATTAATATTTCATTAGGTAAGGATTCGCTCGATGCCTGCCAGAGGGCCGCGTCCTCGTTTGCTCGGAAGAGCATAATCAGCGCGAGGCAATTTAATTGGGATTAACCGGCTAGCGCCGACGTGCGAGACGGCGCTCCTGTCGCCCTCGAAGCGGCGGAAAGCCATTCCTACGCTTCCAGCCTGGGCAATTCTTTCCCTGTCGGCTGTCGTTTCCCCTGCCCTCCCGTTTATATGTATAGTTCTTTGGTCTCTTCCATCCGCTCGCTCCCCGTTCCTTTCCTGACGCCAGCACTTTTTTCTAATTAACGCGGCTGGTACGCTGTTCCTTGGTCATAATTATAGCCAGGGCTAGGGAAGCTGGCATTGCAAGACGTTGAGTTTAATTAACCGGTGCCGTTGATAAGTCCTCTTAAATCTCCTCGAGCGCCGCAGCTTGGGCTGCTTTGGGAAGTGTCGCCCTTCCTTTGCTTGTGGCCGTCGCTTCCTGATTCGTCGTCCCAAAGTGGTGGAGCTTCTATCCCAGACGAGAGCCAGCCTCCTCAGCCTTGTATGGCTCAAGACTGAGAGGGGACGACATGGCGGACACTTACACTTTACATTGAAATTTACATGGAAAGGGCAAATGAAACGTCGGTGTAGTAAATATATGCTTGCGGTACTCGGATACTTGAACAAGATACTTAAACAACGTATTTAAGGTAAGTTACTGATTATAATATTGCGCAAAAAAAAGGTATTCACTAGAGTACAAAATACCGAACTCAGAAAAATATCTGAGTAGAGCACAAAGTATTCGGAAAAAGTGTTTCGCTACGTTCGAAGATGCTCCCAAAATACATTTCATTGTGCAATCTGAAAAGATGTACAATGAAATGGTCTACTGTCAAAAAGCTTTATTGGCTTGCAAAATGAGTTATTACCAGGACGTAACGCCGCATGAGCCTTCTCAAGTTTGTGCTTACGCAAGGCGTGGGCGAGGTTGAGTGCACGCCGCCTTACAGATTCCTTATGCTCAACAAAGGAATTGTGCCTGTAGCGGCGAGGTGGGTTGGTCCGGGTGCTCTCTTGCTACGTGATTGGATCTTCCTTCTAATCTCTGGAATACGCAGTACAAGATACTCTGGAATGCATTTAAGTTACAACAAAAACACTCCTCTCTTGAATGTTTTCAAGATACCAAAATACACTGAACGATAAGATAGAGCAACTTGATTAGAGTATTGACGATATGCACAACTATGGCGGTACTTCCAACTTATCGAGCGCGTTGCAAAGTGAATGTCTCTGTGAACAGTACTGTGGGCAGTCGCACAGAATATGTTGAATTGTTTCATCACTGCCGCAGTCGTCACATGATGCGGTGTCGTCCATTCCTATGCGGCACGCGTACGCGCGCGTAAATGCGACACCCAACCATAACCTGCACAGGAGGGTACCGTCACCTCGGCGAAGGCCTGGAGGTATTTGAAGGCTGAGAGTTGGGTCCAGGGAATATAGTCGCGCATGCACGAAGTGCTTGAAGTACGACCGCACTCTGTCGGAAGAAAGAATCCCGACCAAACGTCACAGAAAAAGGCTGTGCAAGCGCTACTGCGCTTTCTGCGTTCAACCGGTCTCTCAGAACGGCTCTGACTGGAACGTCTTGCGGGTGTGTGCATATGTGCGTGTTTTTTTTTTTCGTTTTCATTTTATCTCTCTCTCTCTCTCTCTCTCTCTGTCCTCTTTCTTACCCCTATTTCCCCACCCCTGTGCAGGGTAGCAAACCGGTCACTCGCACCAGGTTAACCTCCCTGCGTTTCCTTTCCAACTATTTCTCTCTCTATGGCGGTACTTGACCTGCAGTTCGATGTACTATAGGAGAATCTTGTGGTCCTCCTTGTGCTGATCATCCTCGATTTTTGTAATTGTATTCGCTTTGATTAACTATACTTACTACATGGGCGCTAAATGTAAGACCATAAGGGAAACTGTTTGGGCTTCAAAAACTCATGAATGCGGATCTTGGTTATGCATAATAGCTGTATTCATCAGAGCAGCCTTTAGGGAATACAGTTTATGTTCAAGTGCAGCAATACACCCGAATAAGTAACGTGTGTTCAGAGTTATACGTCTGATCCCTCAACACTTCTTAAATGTACTTGCGACCCACCAGCATTAGCTGCCAATCGGTACCGCCAGTTTAGTGACAAAAATATTTCGCGAAATGTCAAAAAGTGGCAACAGAAGCACGTGGAAAACACGAATTTCCCAAATTCTTAGTGCGCAGTGCTTAGTACTGCGCGCACCTTGAGCTCGTTCGTGTTCTTCGTCATTACGACGAACGTATACAGACGCCAGAACACAACACGCTATAGTTCTCGTTCAAGCAGTCGCCTGCAGTTACGAAGAAGTCGTGGTTTGGAGATCGCTGAAGGCTCCTTGAGTAAAAATGCCGTTTTTACTTCAAGCGATGCCGACTGACCGCCAGGAGTTGATACCAAGAGGGAGCAGATAGCGCATGATACGAATTTCCAAATGAGATATTGATGCAGCTGCAAATTATCGGCCGCTTCAACCAGGTTCAGGTCTCTTCGTATAACGGCTTTGCAAGAACGTCGGCGAGTCTGTCTCTTCGTGCCCATATGCGCTCATTATTCCAACTTACACCTGGCCCACTTAAATCACTATAAATAAGGTGTTGTTCCACTGTCATCACCATTGACTTTCACACCCAAAACACAGATAGTGGCGACAAGGACGCCAAATTCACTAAGAAACGTGCACTTCACGTTCACTATGAGTCATAACTGCCGCTTACAAGGAGCGCACAACGCACGGACGAAAGAATCACAAACGCGACGATACGGGCGGCCTTGCTTAGTTTCGTTCGTCCTGGCGTTGTGTGCGTCTCCTTAGTGGTAATCATGTCTCAAAGCTGTGTACCGACAATAGACCAAGAACGAGTTCTTTTGATTTGCAATCATTTTTCTCACGCGTGCATACATATTTGTCTCGTGCGACAAGGCAATAATTACAGGAACGAGAATGTCGTTGCGAAATCGAGTCAATAATTTTAAATGTTAGTGCTTCAAAAGCTCAGATGAGCACCTGACTCAGAAGGGGAAAAAAATATAACGGGGAATCAGCAGGTTTGTGCATGGTGTATAAACTGTTACAAAATTTGTTCCCATAGTGCTAAAAAAATTAGCACCTTTAGCATTTCCCAAAAGAGGAATGAAGCTGACGAGGATGTGTTTCTGTGCCACCCTTTCTTGATTGTTTTCTATTTCAGCTCCGTTTTGCCAAGGATAAAACGATTAGCCCAAGTTGGTTTGCTACTGCCGGTCTTAGTGTACTCTGTTGTGCCGGTAATTCTGGCCCTTACAACCAAAGAAAATGGTGTTTTGTTCAACTAACACATAAACTGAGTACAAGGTCCCGGGTTCGACCCGTGGCGGCGGCAAACGCATACTGAAGGTGGCGGAACGCAAGAATGCCTATCTACTTTACATTAGAGGCAGAGCTCCATGGCCGAAAATTATTGCGAAGTCGCCCATAAAGTTGTGCCTCGTAATCACATAATAACGGCTTGGTTCGAAAAGTGAAACCACGACGTGAAATTACATAACAATGTTCATAACATATAGTTAAATAAGATTACAACTTAATTGTGGCTGCAGCTACACAAATGGAAATGTCAAAGAGGACCAGCAAATACCTTAACACACTAATATGTTTGCAAAATGTTGCGCACCTACGTAGCCAGAATTATTACTATAGTATAAAAGAACCTAGCACAATTTCTATCGACAAAGGGACTTGCAAGTCAGCGAAGTTGTGATTCCACCTCTCTAGCAGCGCGCATCATCATAACTATGTTTTCCTATAATTAAGAATCGTAATTGCCCTACGCTGCGGGTGGAGTTTTACGTGCGTGGGTGTAATTATTTTAGGTAAAGTTGCGATTGCTCTCCTTACGTTGCTAACGCGATATATGTGCTGTCCTTAATTCTCCACCCAACGATTCGTTTGTTTTTGGTTTTTTTTTACTTCGGAAGACTATCAGGCGCCAATTTCTCCTGACACGCGACGAGCCTTTCCGACTGGTCGCTGTCTCAATGTGGTGCACTTACTTTTTTCTGTTCTCATTAGAGACCTTGCACGTTCTAAAATTGGCGATGACGAGTGTGGAGCGGACCCTCAGAGAGACAAAGGAAATGAATTCGCATGGACGTCTGTATCGAAGACAACAGCTTGAAGTAATCTTCCCTCGCCCCCGCTCGCTCCTTCAATACTGCAGTGGTCTTCATTTTTAATAAGGCATGATGGCGAGTGGGTGGCAGAACAATCGAAGCCCAAAACGAGCCGGAGCACTTGTCTACATCTGGGCTGGCACTTAGAACCAGCGGCGCGAGCAGAGGCCTCCACCGCCGGCGGTAGCCTCCCGCTAAGCAACAACAATTACCGAGATGGCGAGTGAGCAGCCCAATCTCATGACAAATTGGAAACAATATAAAAAAATCCACTCCGTACAACAGGAACTGGACAGGAAAGGAAGAAAAAAAAAAAGATGGCAACAGTAATTCGCGCAAGTGTTGCTGCCTTGCTTGGTTTTCCACCATTTCCGTTTCTTTCATTGTTTTTTGGTCTTATTGAAACTCGATTTATTCGATAGTTGCCCGCACGCGAGTTAAACTAGCAATCAAGACAAGAAAAACAAAAGAACTCTTTTTTTTTGACCGCCCCATACGCCATTCCCCTGTTGGGGTTGTAATGGACGGCTGTTATGCTGTGTTCACCATGTCTCTGGCGTGCCTTTGCAAAGGGCCCGAGCCCAGCCATCCGCCCATTGCACCGGGAATAAAAAGTAATAAGTAGGAAATTAGCCATAGATAAAGGACTCTTCGTGAAAGAAAGAAAACTATCTCTCCCCCCTTAGCCTCCCCCACCTTTTTTTATGCGCTGAATCTTTTTTATTACTCTCTCTGCCGAGTCCCCCTCTCTTCCGCGAGTAGCGGGAAAAGCAAAACAAGACGCCGAGCAGGAAAGCGCAGGGAAAGAAGAGCTCTCATCTCAGCGTGGATACATGTAAAAAATTACGGGGTTAGAAAAGTAGCAGGCCGGGGCGGTGTAGCACCATTTTTTCTTCATTAGGGAGGTCTCCGTTTCACCCTCGCCTTCGGCAGCGTTTCCTGCCCGGCTGGATAGGCGCGCTCGCCTTCAGTCGCACGCGTGATCTCTCGTGCGGCTTTGTGCAGAGAGTAATCCCGGTTTAACGCTGTGCTCGTGCGTCCCCCGCGTGTCCTGCGGGCCGCGATCTCGTCCTGTTTCTTCCCGCTTCGCGAAACCAGGCTTGCGTCGGTCTCGGCTAACAAAGCCGTACCTACGCCGGCGCTGACAGCGCGCAACACCGCAGCCACAGATGATGCTTTACGCGACGTCCAGATGGGATGAAAAACGCCGGGAGTGGTTTGAAGCGCAGCGCGGTTGCCGTGGTAAACTGTGAATTTGGCGGCGGTCGTTACGTTAGCGCCATCACCCGTTGACTTCTCTACGATGACACGTACACGCGATAGCGGTAACGATAGCGCGACTGCACAGCGCCGACGCCAACCGTGTTGATCCTTCTTTTACTCGTGGAAGAGCTGTCCACGATCGGGCGTAAACCAGTGGCGTTGTGCTCGTACTCATCAAAATATTGCATAGCTGGTGCGTAATTATCATGACTACTAAGTTTTCCTTATATAGGTCTCAAAAACATCGCAAATAAAAGTACGCATGACGCTCCCATTCCGCGATTGCGCACGCGTGTGGCGCTTGTTTCCGTTCGCATGAACAAACATTCGCCGTGAGCTTATTTATACTTTCATCGCCTGCATTAGGTAGTTCGTTGGCTCTCAGAGGATAATGGCTTTCAGTCAAGTTCGAAAATATTGGCAAATATTAACGGCAGCGCTGCCTCGCACGGTTTGTACGATAAAGGATGACGTTGTTAGATGCAGTCCAACGTAAATTGAAATGTGGACCACTGGTATTATGTGTCATTGCTCCAGAATGCATTGCATTCAAGGCAATCTTAGAAGTAGTTGATGCAGAAAATATACATCCACAGAATCTCAGTTCTATTAGAATATTGGTCCGTATTTTCTGAGCGCGCACGGCGAGCCAACTCCGTTGAGGAGAACACTGATGCAAATGAGTACATGAATACACAACGTATTTTCTGAATGATAGAAAGGTGCTCTCACTGCACGTTCATTAATAGGTACCGTGACGTCTAATACATACACATACAATTGTTCAACTGGTTTCTATTTTCTAATAATCACAATCATGACGCTATAATCCACGAGCGCGAATGTTCAGGCAGCGCATGTTCTTTCGCGATTTATTTAGGTAATCAGCTAACTTCAAATGGCTTTCGCCACGCTATATTACGCTATACGGAAATACTGGTAAGGTGACGAACATGCCGATGCAGATGCTCGATCAACTCGAGAGGGCCATCCCGTTATCAAGGACAGGCGCAGAAGCGAAAATTCGTGTTTTTTGCAAATTGGGCAGTAAGATCCTTATAGAGCACACCAAGCTTGTAGCACACTCGTCTGCACAGAATGGAGCCGACTCTTGACCTTCGTCCTTCAGCTGGACTCTGTCGACTCGAGACAACAGTACTTCGTCGACTGTGGTTTGGTGTCGCCTTCACGAAATCTCCAGCCTTCCACATCAGTATGGTGCGCAGTGCTGCTTGCAATCACTGCGCCACCAAAGAAACTATAGAACATGCCCTGGAACCTGTCCACTCTTCTACGTTCTATACAGTGTCCACGATTATTTCCGTATTTCCGTCTTTCTTTCTGTTCCTCCTAATGTAGGGTAGCAAACCAAATGTATCAATTCACGGTTAACTTTCCTGCCTTTCTTTCATATATATATATATATATATATGGCGTTTAATTTAATGGACATTGCCCTATGACGCGTGCATTACTGACGTCCTAGTTCTCCTGATGCACGTGTCAAGTCAATGGAAAGGAAAACATAGCCATTTGCTGGAATACAGCGATGGAAATGACAAAGTGCAGGCATTTACTGAATCCTCTTTTGCGGAGTATGGCGTCATCGGCAGACTAAAGGCAAAAGTCGTCGCGAAGGGTATCCTTGAACGGCCACAGATTCAAAAGAGACGGGGAAACGTAATGACGCATTCGCTCCCTGCACGATCGCTTGTCATTCGCGACGACAACGCTGCGCAGAAAAAAAAAATGAAATCCGTGGATATCGAGCCTATAAAACATGGATGCTACATCTTGTAGCTGTGACTCACGCAGAAATATTCCGCGAAACGGCGTCAAAAATTGTCGAAAGCAGCGCAATTGCTTCGTCTGTATCGACCAGGGATTACGGCGTAGAGAAAGTGCTAAAAAGCAAAACGGTGTTCCCGTATAGGCAAAACAGAGGGCACGGGTGTTAACTTAAAAGATAAATAAAGAATAAAAGTGCTTTAAACAGAGAGAGAGAGGAAAGGGGGCAGGAGCGATAGAGGGGACAGGAGACCTTTATACACAAACGGACGAAGACAGTGCGCGACGCGGCTCGTTTGCATTTTACCCCCAAATTTAAATATTTAACCTTCCCGATCGTCCCATCGCGCAACACTCTCACTTATTCACACACACACACACGCACACACCAGGCCGGGACGGTAGAAGCTCGCTTTGCGTGGACGCTCTTTGCTCTTTGCCGACGGGCGAATAAAATGACAAAAGCTGGGCGCCAGGGAAGGCTGGCGGCCAGCGCCGTCGCCAATAAGCGGACGCGCGCTTCCGCCGGGGCACAAAGGATACCGGCCATTCGGAGAATCGGCGCCGCTCCCCGCAATTCAACGATCTGTAACATGCTTCCGCGTTTTGGGTCCCGGCTCTGCCCTCTTGCCTCTCTAACGAAGGTCTCCTTTATTCCGCTCGCCCGCTGCGGGAGCCTCCGCGCCTCATTTGGGCCCCTGGTGCCCATATTTTTTCATTAGAAATCAAGTTCAGCCCTTTTCCCGCTTCTATCCCCACGCGGCGTCTCAGCTGCTGCCGCCTGCGTTTCAAGTGGGAGACCTTGTCGCTCTGCTGTGCGCGCAGCCGAGAGAGCCCCCAGGGTGAGCGGAGAGATGTGCCCCCCCCCCCCCCCCCACCGGACCCCTTGCATTCCCAAACATTTCAAGGCCACCACCGATCCCGCCGCGATCATTGGCTATCAAGCGTTCTGCAATGGATCGTGCCGGAGGAGCCATCTTTTAACGAGCATGTTGAAAAAGGAGCTTCTTCAGGTAGAGAAGCACGGCAGGTATAAATTCGCAGTGAACTTGAACGTGCTACGTTTGTTTTTGCGTTGTTTGAGCGTCTCGCGCTCACTCTCTCTCCCTCTGTATGTGCGTGTGCGTGCGTGCGTGCGTGCGTGCGTGCGTGTGTGTGTGTGTGTGTGTGTGTGTGTGTGTGTGTGTGTGTGTGTGTGTGTGTGTGTGTGTGTGTGTGTGTGTGTGTGTGTGCGTGCGTGCGTGTGTGTGTGTGTGTGTGTGTGTGTGTGTGTGTGTGTGTGTGTGTGTGTGTGTGTGTGTGTGGTGTGTGTGTGTGTGTGTGTGCGTTTTAAAATTTGAATTAGTAAAGTTGGCTTCTTCCATGTGGCACTTTTATTGTGGAGAAGCCACCTTTAACAAACTTTTTTGCAATCTTCCACAAACTCTTCCGTCTTCCGAATATCTTCTTTGCCTCTATTTATCCTCTTTCTTTCTCTTCTTATTTATTTCATTCTTTCTGACTACTTGTTTGTGTGTTTGTTTTTTTCGCGCTCAAAGGAATCTTTAAGGCACAGAGTTAAGGTACGGATTCGTCGGTGAAAGAAGGTTTCACATTCGAGTGTAAACCATCCTCTCCAACTCGGTAAGCATGACGGCACCGATATTTTCTCAGAAAAACGCCTCAGGATGTACATATCAAGACGACATTTGAGCTGACATCTCAAGTTTTGGCAAAATTATGTCACGAGGTCATTTGTGATCATGCGTTTATGCACGTCTTTTACACGTGTATTTTGAGGGAAACATAACTGCTCCTCTGTGGCTATTGATATGGAACATTGCAGTGAAGGAACACGGGGGAGAGGTACTTAGTGATAGCAGTACATGAGCAGTGCAACGACAAAAAAACGAAAAAGCTGAAGACAGGCAATATGATCTGGTGTCCACTCCTGCGTACGACTGTACGGCCCGGCAGCCAAGATCCTCATAAAGTTTGAAGTTCCAACTGATTTCAACATGCAGAACCGCAATCTATCGTACGCGTCGAACATCGTGTCGGACGTTGCGTTATACCATGCCGTACTGGGCAGTATCGAAGATACGTGTAGTTTTAAATACCTTCTGGTTATCTTGCATCTGTATCGTGATACATCTGGCAAGACCTGCATCAATTTTGGGTGCTTGCAAAAAATGTTTCGTGCATTTTCAGATACAAGATACCGCTATCAATCACGCTCCTATTAAACTATAAACGTCGGCTAAACTGCACCTCTGAAGCTGGTACTTCTGCCACTCAGCCACGGGAATAAAACTAAAGGCATCGACATTTGTTTATTTTTCTTCCAAAGCCCTCCAACGAGGACAGGCAGTGAGGTCTTGGCATCCCTATTGATGGAACAGTCACGTGGTGGTGCTCGCGCCGTGTCTACAAACACAAGCGCGCGGACGTCTGCGCGTTGCCGAGCCTTGCCTTTTCTTGATGTTTTGCTTTTAGTTGCGTCGGTGCAGCGACACTCTCTCGATCGCACAGTGCTGCGTACGCCAATGCGTGCGGCGTCTTTCGCACAAAGCCGCTGTAGTGTCGTCATCAAAATTTTCCATGCGTGGTGTTTTGTTTATAAGGTATTACACACCAACCTGCCCTTCTGCTCCTGAAGAAAGGATGTTCTCTTTGATTTGCCACACACCTCGGTCGTCAATTTGCAATCGTCGGTTCAAGCAGCTGCTGCTTCTGAAATCTTTCAAATGAGTTTCTAACGACTATCGCACCACCGGTACTGATATTATATGTAATAGAACAAGCATTTAGCTAACTTGGTATACCTTGGCTATTCTATCTCTGTTATTCCTGCTGTCTTTATTCAAAAAGCTTTTTAATCATTATTTAATTGTTAGCACAAGTGCTTTCTTAGCAGCATTTTTTTTTTTTGCATCACAGATTACCTTGGTCTCTGTATCGTTTTACGCTGTCTGTTTTGTGCAATATGTCCTTTGTAACGTGCTGCCCGAATAGATCTTCTGCTTCATTCTTATTTTTTAAACAGTGTATGTCAGTCGTAATATCTACACATTTCCATTTCACTTCAGTTTACTTAAGTCAAGGTTATGTAGACAAGTACAAAGCTGCCTGGCCATGCCTGGAGAACACAGTAAAAAAAAACTGTGTTTATAAGCTAGTAAAATAACGACAGTGAGTTTGAGTAGAAATAACGGAAACTTTAAGCAAACACGTTAAGGAGGTTAACAAGGGGAATCGAGAAACATTATAATACCGCATACTCCGTTTTTCTCACGAGCGTCCACCCGAGTAGTTTTAAGCTATTTTCCATAGGCACTCAATTTTCCACTGTATGACGTTACCAGGTAAGTTGATGATACTTTATGCTTAATATGTCACACGTACTAGTCGTGCCGCCCATATCGTGATTCTACGTATTCACTGCTATTGTATGCTACGGAGCAATGTTTGCATTTTACTCGGACATATTTTCATTTCTTTAGCTCACCCTTAAAGTCCTTACTGTAACAAATCACCGGGTAGTCGGAGCCATAATTGGCAGTAGTACGAATAGTGGCGGTATCCTGCGACGCTTTATGCGACTACACGACGCAAGAAACGTTTTTGGGCTGCATAAGTTTTTATTTTGTAGACGAAAAATCGCAACAGGGTTGCATGCTAATGAATATTTCACTAACGAACGCTTTACGCCAGTAGATAAGTAAAACATGGAAGGGCATTGCGGCTTTACGTTCTTTCTGAATGCATGATGCATCACAAAAAAAAAAAAAAAATGTCGCTACCAGAGTTGTTGCTGCTGTACAGCTCTTCGGTGATCCAGTGTTGCGTAAATGGCAATACGTTTGTGGACAAGGTAAAACTGCATAGCGGTATATGCGCTATCATGTGAGACTTCTTAGTGATATTCTTGTAGTAAGGCGACTACCTGCTCGCTGGTCGGCAAAAAGAGCAGCGATACCCATGAATTAAAAAAGCGGCAAGCAAAAAAACCTGACAGCACTGCGTAAAAGAGCTTTCATGATAAGCATGCAGCTCAAGCAACCCCAATAAGTTGCTTCGGAATGAAAATATTACGCTATGAGCAAAAAAAGACAAATTTTTGGATACTGACAGACAAATAATTCAAATGAAGCAAGGTTGGTCGGAGGGAAGAAATGTCCAAGCAGAAGTTTTTTAACCTAAGTATTATGCATTTATTGAGAGATTTACAACCTCAGAACACTGCGACAAATCTTTGAGTGTGCATTGGCTTTTGCGTGGCTTCGGATATTGCGATGTTTCGTTATCGCAACAGCTGATCATCCCATAATCTCTAATGTCGTGCTGTTGCGCTGTACAGCGAACGCCAAATGCGGGTGACGTCATAGCTACCGTTTATTTACACCACATACATGCTTACGTATACCGCCTCTTATGTAACAGCCAAATACGACTGATAAATATGACGCTGCCTGGGACTAGCACACGGCCCTTACTGCGCTGCAGTCTCCTGTCGTCAGGCATGTCGCTAGTGCCGGCTATCACGTGCAGCAAAATTGAGAATAGCAAGAGTTGAGAAAACTACACAGCATTCCAAGCTTGACACTGAGCATTTAATACCTTCACTCAACATTTCAAAATGGAGAAACCTACGGTGATGGATGAGCAGAATGTGCATCGTAACTGTGAGCTGTTCGCGAAAAACATTTGCGCTCTACATGACATTTACTAAGTCTGATATTCGTGAAAATTTGTCAGCTTATAACGTTCGCAATACGTTCCCCATGCCTTTATCATCTAGCATTGTGTTTTCTAACTTTGGGCATACAACAGTCACGTATGCAAGGAACTGAGCTGCTTATCCTAACCTAACTTAACCTAACCTAACCTAGCTTAACCTAACAGCTTACTGCATGGTTTTAATCAAAAACGCTTTGCTGATCTTCAATTTCCTAAAGACTTTCGATTCGTTTCTTCCTGAACTTGAAGCCAGGTAGTAGTTGTGCTGGCGAGCGAAATCCCCGATATGAAAATGATAACTTATATGATACCCCGTTCCCCCCTTCCTCCCTCTCCACCAATACGTAACACTTAGCCATCATATCGAAACAATTTATGCATACGTTGTTTTTTTTTTTCTCTCTTATTATAATTGTTTTACATGCTCTATGGCTTTCGTTTAATGCCGACGTTATAAGCGAACAAAAGAACGGCAACTTGAGACTGGAGCGAGAGAAGTGAGTTTGTCAGGGCCCCATTTGCCCCCAAACTCTCGAATGGTTCACGATTACCACTCAGTCACTAAAACTAGACACACACAGATGCGCGCGCACATGGAGCCATTAAGGACAGTGCCACGCGGAGGTGCTGTTTTAATTCAATTCGACAGTAATTTGATTAATTTCTTCTCGTCTGGTGCCCCTCACTCTTCACATGCTGATTCGCTTAGTTCCATTTTTATCTGTCTTTATATTTCCTCTTTGCTGGAACATCGAACTCCCCTCCTCATCACTCGCTCTTTATTGCTTCCCTTTTTTGTTGCAGGGGGGCCCAGTTAGAAGCGAGTCTTCTATCCCCCTCGCACACCCACCGTCATTTTTATATTTGCGTCGTCTTTGTGACAGGAACATTTGTTGCCCTGTAAGGTCGGCCTGTTTTTTTTTGTTTGTTTGTTTGTTTGTCGCCTTTCAGTGATGAGCCTGTCTGCCACGGCTTTCAAGAGTCGTCCCTTTTGTGGCTGACGCTAGCACAACTCAGCTGGCGAAGCTGTCGAACTTCCAGACATATGTGCGCGGTATGTGTAGCGTGGAAGGAGCACCTATACACTGAAAGGCCCGAAATTCAACCGCACAATATTTCTAACACCTCATCTCCATTCTACGCATTATACCTACACCACGCGCTTCCTTTCAAACAAGGCATAAATACGAGAAAACGTGGAGCCGTGCAGTCAACTAGTTTTCAACACTTCCTTTGACACTCACAATCGATAAGATCGCTCTGCGTGTCTTATAGCGCAGTCCCGTGTTGCGTCACATGCTGCGTCGCGCTTTGCTACCGCATTTCGGGCTGGTTTAGGCAGTAGTAAAGGGTTCTCCAATTAAACTACCAATGTCTAACATTCACATAATCGCAGGTCGTATGGCCCCATCTTCCTGGCCCGAAGCGAAGAACCTTTTGAGGCCGTTAAGTTGTACGCATTATTTGAGTTTATTGCGTTGTAGTGCACTCTTTCAGCCTTGGCAACGCTGCCAGAAAGAGCTACGTAGACAAATTACTCGGCTAAAAATATACGCTGGCATCGCGTCTCGAAATGCGACACTATTCGCCCATTTTATTCTCGAGGAAACCAACGAAGGCTGTTCTTAGAAAGTAAACGCCAGCACACCTCTTGTCGTTGTCGTCGTCGGGAATGCAATAACCGCTGCCATAGAGGAGAGACAGATGTAGTGTACGATATGATCGTGCGTCCACCACCACTGTGCGTAAACTTTTATCCATCAAACCTGGCGCTTATTTCAACCACACACGTAATGCGAGAGATGTGGGTGCGGCTTCTACCGGCGGCAAGTTGTCTATTCTATTTTTTCATTTCTTCGCTTCCTTTAAAAAGAGCAGACAATCTCCCCCAACTTTCTCCTAGTTTCGTTTTCAGTTGGCGTCACGTGGCCGTGAAAAATAAAAACCAAGCCTCTCAGCTTCCCTTCTTCGAGAAGAAGAAATAATAGAGAAGGAAAGGCAGGGAGGTTAACCAGTATGGGACAACCGGTTTGCTACCCTACACATGGGGACAGGGTGGGGGAGATTAAAGATGGAGAGGAAAGAAAGATAGAAAGATAGCACATCACACTGCACACACAGAATCAGTCGGTCACTCTTGCGTGGTACGCGACATTTCTGTCACAGCCGCTTGTCCAGGTTCGTCTCTCTTAAAAACCTCAGCAGTGCCTTCGTCGCCTTCAGCCGTGTTGTCTTCTGTTGACGGCATGCAAGAACTGTTTCAACAGACATTTGTCCACTGTCTTCGAGGTCAGTATAGTAACATTGTAGCTTATACTTTATAGCCGTAGTTGAACGCTTACCTTGCACAAAGTTTGTAATGACGAAGTAGTTTTACGTTCAAATGGTTGCAGACACGTCCTCTGTGCCATAGAAGAAAAATACTTACCCCAAACCGCGCAACAATTATTTCCCTAATGTAATCATCGTTTGTCCGTGTAAATCGAAGATTGTCGGTTCGATCTCGACCGGCCGCAAGTTGGTTTTTGGTCGACTTTAGGTACGACGAATCTAGTCCCTATATATAGATTCCGATTCACAATAAGGGACCTTATGTGGTCAAGATTAATCCGAAGTGCACCACTACGATGGACGTCGTAATCATATCGTGGTACTGGCACATAGAACCCCAGAAGCTGGCGAGACATTTGCCGGCATAATACGAACACATCTCACTTGATTCCCTTTCATTCAGACCATGAACCGTTGCCGACCGGCCTATTCAGCGATAATATAGGCGGAGCACCGCTCAGGCCACTAGCGAAGCGCGAAAATGTTAGCGTTGGAATATAATCACAGACGCTATCACGACAAAAGCTGTTGTACATAAAAATGTTTTGGAAGAGGTGATGTATCGTGTGGTGGAGGAAGAGAGGGAAGGGGAGCATGAGGGTTACAGCGGCCCTCATCGCTGACGTGTACGGGCGCGCGAGAGAGTTCTGAGAAAGCAGGAAAAGCTAAACTGCAATGTACATCTTCATATGACCAAGCAAGTTCAGTAATACAAACGAATGTTTGCTTAGTGATGTCGATCCTGAAGACTAGAATATTCATCGCTTATAAGGGGCAACCAACGACAGCGTTGAACCTGTCCTAATCGAATGCTTACCGCCAGTGTTCGATTGCCATTAACTGGCATCACAGTTATCGCCTGTCGGTCGCGCCGACAGGCGATAACTGTGACCAAAATTATGTATACTTGCTCTAAACGCGGTTGCGAGAATACCAATACGCACGGTTCAGTGACAGCTGTCACTCTATCGCCCTGCAAGCGGACAATTTCAAGATATAATTTAGCGGGGAAAAAATGTACCACCACACAGGGGACCTATATCACAGGCGCTTCTAACAACAACAAACAAAATTGTTAGTAGTGCCTGTGGCATGTGTGGTGGTGTGTTTGCGCTAAATTAAGTATATAAGTGTCGTAAATGCAGGAAGCTATGGAGCGAGTCATGGAGTGCGCCTGCAGCGCAACACCGCATCCACCAAGTCTGCCGTGGTGGACTTAGTGTAGTGATTGGACGTTGCACCGCTGAACTCTAGATCGCTAGTTCGATCCCGGCCGCGGCATCCGAATACCGGTGAAAGCGAAGTTAGATAGCGCTCGTATATTTGTATTTTGCTGCTTATTAAACAAGCCCTGGTGAACAAAATTAATCCGGAGTCCTTCACTACGACGTGCTTCTTAATCAGATTGTGATATTGGTACAACGATGTATATGATTAAACAAGTCTTATTGATAACACCTTCTCGTTCTATAGCAAAAGATTTATTTAACTCGCATGCAAATGTGTTTCCTCCCTTTTCCAGAATTTGAATTCCAGGGCTTTAGGTGCGTGTGTTTCAGTAGTTGTTAACACTAAGGACTCTTTTAACATCATCGAACAATGGAGAGAAAGGTAAACACATCCCGAAGTTACTAGTTTTCAGTGTATCTGCTGCGCGCACTCCTTCCCGGAATCGAAGCTGAGGAAAAGTGAGCTCAATCAGACCTGCTTCTTCCACGGCTGTTTAAACAACACGAAGCACGGAAGAGAGCGAGAGAGAGAGAAAAAAAACGGACGGCTTAAAAGAAGGAAAAAGACTGAACGATAAGAAAGAAAACGTATCCTTCTCGGCAATGCAAACTACGTTGGCATGTCATAGAATAACGGGTGCTCACGGCCTCACTATAGAACGGCAGATATCAGATAGCTGTTTAAACAGGACAGGAGCGTCGCGTGGGAAGATCGAAAGTAACGCGCGAGGGAGAAGAGCCCCATTTAAAACGGTTAAATAACATAAAAAAAGAAGCGGAGTCCTCGTGGGCCAGAAATCATCTGGAGCAATTAATGGGGAAAAGTAAAGAAGGAGATCCCAAAGTGGAACCACTCGGTGAAGAGGACAGATTGCGAGAGCGCTTCCATCAAACTAATTGCAGCGGCGGGGGCGCGCGGCCCGTCTGGATCTCGCGCAGCCGGGACTTCTGCGAAGAGCTCGCCGTCATTCGTCTCTCGCTTATGGGGTGATCTACGCAGAGCCAGAGGTCGCAGCACTCCGTGCAGCGCAGTTAAAAGAGGGCGTGGGAGGGGGAGACGGCGGTGAGGTGCACGCCGCACTCAGGTGCGCCGGGGGCCCATGGCTCCAGCGTTGCGCGCGTGTTTCTGACAGCCTCGGAAAAGGTGGCCGTACATATATGCCAGCACAATTCGGGTGCATTCGCGACAACGACGCACCTCACAGCCACTCATACACACACACACACACGACTGCAGCGGCGCCGCCGGGGCTGAAAAACTAAGCACGGACTCACCAGACGCCAGCCAATGCAAAGAAGTGTGATAATGTGTATATTTATGCACTATTTCACAAGTAAATTGCAATACTACTGGAGTTATAAGGTGCACGCAAGTCATATCCCGTTGCAGCAGAACCTAGTTCCACACATGCCTCGTTATTTGCAGCGTCGGGAGTTATGGGTCATGTTCGGTACGTTCTTAGTTATACGGCAATGCATGGTACGTTAGGTAAGCTTCGCATGTATGTATGCCGTATAACTAATTATATTGTATCGATTAAAGTATAGGTACTGCTGTAAACCTGATAACGTAGCAATGTGGAGTGAGACGCGTCCACCCTATTTCGATCCGAATTCGCGCTTGCTACTCGCCCACCACTCGGACAGTGAGAAATAAATGATGAAATCACCCATTCATTCGTGCCATCTCACGCTGTAGACAAACCGTTTCGTCGTTCTCATTGAGATATCAGCTGTTTGTTTTCACGCTGCTAAGGTGACGCCGAGCCGTAAAGGCAGTTTGACATGACCATAGCGGGTGGTGCCACATCGTTAGCTTTAGTGATGCGTTGACGACGCGAAACGCCCTAAGAGCAACGTTATTCACCGCATTTTTAATTTACCGCTGCCCTGTAGGTGAGGACGCTGACGTGCAGACGGCCACTATAGACGCTAATCAGACGATGCCGCACAATTAAATTTATTCGGAAAGTGGTCCACCCCCTTTTGTTGTCTAAAGAGGTTGCCAGGCACTGCTGGGAAGCAGTGCAGAAAAATCGAATTCTCACGACCACGTTCCCTGCTTACAGGTCCAAAAGAACGGTTGCGTCAACGTACCATGGGAACATGTACTGACAGCAAGGTGAGGAAACGCTCACAGCAGGCCATGACACACCGACGAACACGTCTTGGGGGGGGGGTTCGCTTTTCCTGTTGGCTAAAGAGTCTACAGCGTCCACGGTGCTGCAAGAAGTATCGGGAAAGAGAGAGAGAGTACAGAACAAGGTTAATGTACCTTGATGCATCCTAAAGAGGGCACTGTTGATAACCAGAACGCACCCTTCCAGAATTCCCTTTTAGATGGCTTGTCAGCGGCAATGACTGACATTTTCCATGGGAGTAATTTCTTTTATAATCAGTGAGAATAGCTCGGGTATGCTATTAAAAAAACACGAAGTCGAAATGAGAGGCGTAATCGGATAGCTCAATATGCATATCCGCGGCACTCGCATTTACTTCGGAGCGTATAGTACTGCTGGCGTTGCTATCAAGGCCGCAAATACGAGTGCAAAGACATTCTTCGACGTAATCTGCAACTTCCGTATCTGACGAAGCCGGCCGTCCACTGATTAGTGCGATCCGGCGCCGCTTAAGCATTGTATATCTCTTTGCTTCTTTCTTCTACTAGGCGGCCATGTCCCTCTTCCTTTCCACAGCATCCACCCTGCTCAGCGTCCCTGTGTTCTTCCCCCCTTCTCCGGTTCCTGTCCGTGCCTTTTCCCTTTTTCCCCCGCTTTCTGGCGCTCTACTCACCTCCCACATCTCGTGCGCTATACCTCGTTTGTGTTTTCACGCGCGCTTCGTCGTGGGCGGTTTCACGTGCTCTTGATATACGCGCGCGCTTTTCTATCATTCTTTTTCTTTGTTTTGCCGTCCTTTATTTCTCTACACCCTTACCGCGTCTCTGTGCCTACAGCTCGTCCGCTTTCTTTTTTGCGTCTTTGTGCTTTTCTATACGCCCAAACCTGCCTTTCGCACAGACACGCTCCCGTAGTTAGCACTGCGCCACGGGCCGCAGAAACAAAGAGGAGAAGACATAGAAAGGCGCACAAAGTACACACGCCGCCTTTCCCTTTCCAAACTGTCTCTCGCCATAATGCACGCACACACACAGAGAGAGAAAAATCGAACTCATACTGAAGGGCTTCTTAATTTAGGGCCAAAAAAGTAATTTCTGTCCCCCTCCCCTCACTCGCCGCCTCCTGTTTCTTCTAGTCGACTATTTTTCGTTTCTTCCTCGTCTAGCGCCCGCTCTCCGAAGCTGTCTCCTCTTTTTTTATGTTCTCTCGTTTGTGTATGTGTGTGCGCGCGTGCGTGTTTAATTCGTCCGCATCCTCTTTTTTTCCTGCTGCCGGAGACGTGACGTCATCAGAGAGTGTCGCATGTTAATGAGGACTACCCCGCTCTCGTTTCCCTGAAATCGCCTGGCGTTTCTCTTGTATTTATCTTTCCCCTTTTCTCCGCAAGCGCGAACGGCGACGGGTTCGTGTATTTGAACCCGTGTTTTCCCCATTTTTGTCTCTCTTTTTGGCATTTTTTTTTTTGCGGAGGGCCACCCTTTTTTTTGTGCGTGTGTGCTAGCTCTGTATTAAATAAGGACCCAGGTGTCCCGAGGGGAAGTGAAGGACTTTCAACTCTGGGCTCTCCCTGCAAATTATCGAAAGGGCCTAAAGAGAGGGGAAAGGGACGCGAGCGCGAGGGAAGCCCTAAAAATGGCCGCCCCGCTAGAAATTAAACAAAACGACCCGAGGTGGCGTAGGGCAGAGGAGCACAAGAGACGCCACCGAAGAACGGCAGAGCGCTGAAACATTTGAGCGTAAACGGGAAACACCGTTATATTTTCGCCTCTTTCCGGAATTTTTTTTTTTTTGTAAACTTTAATTTCCATCCGCCCTATCTCTCTACTACTACAATAACTAAAGCTTAAGAAGAAAAAACGAACTGCGAAGCAACATCGAAACGTGTAAGGCTTTTTTTCTTTCTCTCTCTTTTTTTAACGGCTTTCAATATTTCTCCTAAATAGAGTATTCGCCGGCAGGTTTTTACTAATAACGAAAAAAAAAAGGATATCAGGGTGGTGCGGGGGTTTGTAATCTGTCTAGGGCAAACAAAAAATCAGGAAAGGCTGACGAAAAATTATTCCCCAAGGAATAACCCTTAGGCGCTTCCATCGCTTCTCTTGCGTAATTTTTTTAAGTACGTATAATTTTTTTTTACGTAATCTCGAGAGCGTCCGCGCGTAAAGGTGGGGCTTCAGCCATTTTCAACTAGCGAGTAGGAATGAAACAAACTGGTAACACGCCCAGCGGCCTGAAAAATGGACTGCGCAGTAGTCCTCGCGGCACACTGCATGATTCACTTGCAGAAAAAGATTCCTGATTGCTTTTGAGCAATGCAAGTGTATAGAAATACGGAAACGTGTAGTAGCAGCAGCAACCTTTCCGCGAAGTGCATTCGAGAGTTTAATCGGTTACACTTCGAAGCAAGGGACTTTTTCTTTTGTCTTTTTACCCTACCGGTCCTACAGCTATATCTCAAACGCCACGGTATTAAGTTGCTTATGGCTAAGTTTAGTAAAGTACTGAATAAGTTCTTCAGCATTGTAATGCTGAAGACTCACTTTCTAAATTCAATGAAAGCACAACAAATCAAGCCACCAAGCTGTCAAGCGAGAGCGCTAGTGCACCTGCGCAAAACTCTTACGCTAGCAGTGGAAGGCAAAACGTTGCCATCGCTCCGCTGTCGGGTCAGTTCAGTGGAGCGTAGAAGTGCGTGACACTTCACTTTTTTGCCGTCTTGCAACCGAATGCGCGTCACTTGCGCCTCTGGAAGACGCTCTCATGAAAAATGCGAAATCAGTGCGGGTATCCGCAGTGCTTGCATACTGGTACTGCGCAGTGCCGCAGTACCAGCTAAAAAAACTGTCTTAAGACGGTATTATAGTTAACCGTCGACTCAACGAAGCATGAACGTAAAAGCGTATTCGCAGGAAGACAAATAAGTACACGCGGCGACAAAAGCTTACGGAATATGGTCTGCACAGAAAATGTGAAATTCTCTTCTATCAATCCATGATGTTTCTTATTTAACGGATGAGCGTGCAGGTCGCCAAAACTGCTACACGCTGAAACTTTTTCATTTGAGGCTGTGCGGAAATGTTTTTTTTTTTTTTTTCACAAATCAAGTATCTTCTAAACTTTTCTCGCTGGGTGTACACATGGCCGAGCGTCATGTATATTATGCTGCTAATTTGTACAGCGCTATAATAATATTATTGGTTTTCCGTGCCGAAACCACCGTATGATTATGAGGCACGCCGTAGTGGAGAGCTCCGGAAATTTAGACCACCTAGCGCTCTTTAACGTGTGCTGACACCGCACAGTACACGGGCCTCTAGCATTTCGCCTCCGTCGAAACGTGACTGCCACGGCCGGGATCCAACCCGTGACTTTCGTGTCAGCAGCCGAGCGCCGTAACCACTGTACCGCCGAGGCGGACATTGCGCAGTGCTATCGAGGCGGGTGTTCATTATTTCGAGGTCATATTTAATTCTCGTGACTTGCATTTCAGCGATAGCAGTAAGCAGCAGCATGGACATCAATACTGTTGAATGAAGAGATTGAAAAGTGTCAACAACCAGTATAATGGGCACGAATTGCCCCATATTACGTAGCGACGAGACGAAACGAACGAGAAAGGAACGCAAAAACGCCCTCCCATGTGTCCGCTATGTTTTAACAGCGAAGCTGTTCAAGCTTGGAGTCCGTGTAGCGTACGTAACAACTTTGGCGCCACGGGAATTTGGCAAGCCCCACGTAGTGGTACAGCAGGTGCGTGGGAAAGCGAAGACATTACAGGGAGTGAGCGGAGCGAAGGAGAGTGATGGAAAGCGTTGGGGAAGGAGGTTGGAGCCTGGGGTGGGAGAGAGTGAAGCCTAGTAAAACGAGGAGTGCTGAGGCAAGGAGGTGGGAAGGAGGAGGGAGGCGAGCGGTAAGCGAAAACACTGCTCGGCGAAGTGGAGGGGAGAGAGGAAAGGAGGAGGGGAGGACATTAAAAGAGGAGGAGGAGGAGAAGACATGATTAAAACGAAATAAAATGTTTTGGCGAGGCGAGATTCGACCCCGGGTACCCGCGGTCCGACGGCGAGCGTCGTAACCACTCGGCTATCCAGACACGGTAGCAGAAAAACGATTGCTTTGGTATGGACGAGAGAACGAGAAAAAGATGTAGATAAAGAGAAAGATAGAAAAAACGGAAGACAGAAAGAAAGAGACAAAAAAGAGAGATAAAGAGGCATAAAGAAAGAGAGAGAAAGAAAGCATAGCATAGCCATGTATAGTATATAGCAAGGAGGTGGGAAACGGAAGTGAGGGTGAGGAGGAGGGGAGAGGGTAAAGCATAGCATAGCCATGTAAACTGCAGTATAGCGGAGGGTGGGAAAGGGAAGTGGCGGTGAAGGGTGTGATGCGAGGGTTAGAAGGAGGGAATGGAGAAGGCCACCAGCTCCGCTATTTCCAGTCTTCGCAGCACTTGTGCGTACCTGCCCCAATTTTTTTCATGAACAATTTCGAATCGTTCTGATGGCACTGTATCAGTATACAGGGCAAACTAGAGATATATTGGTGATATGGGGTGTTTTACGTAATAACAGCTAGAGAGATATTGAATACCAGGCTAACTGATAACTTTGTTGCAAGCGGTAGACGTAGGTTGACGAGCACGATAAAGCAAGCACTTTTTGTTTTAATTTTTCCTCTTTCCTTTATTGATGACATTGTGAGTTGAATTGCTGTCATTCATTTTACTATAACTAATATCGATTACTTGTCACTAAGATGAACTGTTTTCATTACAATTTCATTTTCGCTAATGTTGCAAAGCGACATGTGCGCTACGTGCTAATGCGAAGTTTCCATCGCCTGCGTCACTGCTCCCGCTTCGATTAGCAACGTGCTTCGAGCGAGCTTTATGATCGGTCTTTTGCAAGTAAAAAGGTATTGGGAGCCTGCCCTCATAGCTAATCAGCCCAGAAAGTCATACGAGCTCTTTGACAGTGCATGAAGGGGACAGACTTAAAAGTGCCCTACTGTATATACAGTATATGCCGCACCATGATTGTGAATGATACAGGTTCAAGCCATCTTTCTCCCACATTTTAATCCCTGATTTCATTTCCCAACATGTAGGGTAGCAAACCAAACAGAGTCAATATAACCGCCCTGCCCTTCCTTCCTTTTCTTTCTCTCTCTCGCTCGCTCTGATGAGCCCAATACGCTATGAATGACATTGCAAGGTCGCAATAGGTTTTTTTTCCCTCCATTATCGAAGTGCACTTTTTGCTTTCATGTGTGCACTAAGAAGAAAGAAGCGAGATGAAAGTACGAGGGAATCAGTATTCCAATAACCAAGTCTAATAAGTTACCACGAGTGGAGGCAGAACAACACAAGCAAGATTTAAATGAAGGAAAACTTCTCTCTGATTAAGGCCATTATGACGATTCTTTTGTTTATATTATTATTATTATTATTATTATTATTATTATTATTATTATTATTATTATTATTATTATTATTATTATTATTATTATTATTATTATTATTATTATTATCATCCTTTCGCACTTTTTCAGGATAAACCTGAGGCTAATTCCAGCCACCACCAGTTTCCGCGGTCAAGACATTAATGCCCTTACAAGCGAGCTATGGCATAAGCCACATGGTCGAAAGGACGCACGTCACCACTCCTCGGTCTTCCTCGGCAGAGACGACTGCAAGCGCCAGCGGCGAACGTGGTGGGACTCTACACGTGGTGTAAAAGAACTTGCCTTCAACATACACTGTTGTCGGGCCGGATACGAGGAGAAAAAAAAAATCAACCAGTCCAGGAAAAAAGAAAACAAGAGAAAAGCACATATATAGTGCAGCGAACGTAGTCCCACCACCAGAGAGAGAGAGCACGTAAAACGCAGGGAAGCGGGCAGCACGCACACAAAGTGACGTGATCAACGCGTTTCAGCGTGCTCGTCACGCAAATGAATCTTTATTATGAGGCATTTCGTGCCTTTTCCGCTTCGCGGTGGTCCCCTGCGTGCGCCGAGCAAACACTGCGCGGTCGGGCTGGGGCTGGCGGAGAACGCAGCCGAAGAAGGGGAGAAAAGAAACTCGAGAGGCCGGACGCAAACATAACGGCCGTAAAGAAAGCAGCGGCCGCCAAAGCGCGCCAGCAAGCGTCGCACACGCACGGCGCTTACGTATACAGCGCGCTGTACTATAGCTGGCAGCAGCGGAAGCCAGCAACACCAGAAGCAAAGTGGCAGAGATGGAGAGAAGCAAAACGGCGGCGGAAGCACACGAAAGCCGCTTTTCAGCTATCGTGCAGCGCTGACTTCGAGACAAACTGTGGCGTGTAAAGCTTGGAGGAAAACAAGACAAACAAATTTAAATATGCAGACACTCATGAATCTTTCCATGGCTTCTTTCGTGGATGAAGGAGTGAAAGAAAATAGAAGAGAGACAGAGGGAAAAAAAGCCGACTCGAAAAGAAGCGTCAAATTAAATCCTCCTGCTTTGAAACGGGGGAAACTCGTTATAATACTTGAAGAAAAAGGTTCGCGAAGTTTTTCTTTTCCTCCAATATTCCCGGCCTTCGATAGCGCGCTGGCCTGTTTTCTTCCGCTTTGCTTTGATTATTGCGAATCCTTCGAAAGCGCGTGTGCCCGGCGCTTCTATGTTTTCCCCAATGGGCCGAAGTTAACTGCATGCTAAGAGAATGCTATGAGGAAATCAGGGTTCTCAGTCCGCTCGGCTGAAAGCCTGCGTGTGCCGATTCATTCGAAAGAACGAAAATCTGTTTATCTCACAGTTAAGCAATAATTCAACGCTAAACACTTGTTTTAGTTCGCAACTGCCAAGCTGGGGCACTTTCGAAGCAGTTATAAATATGGTTGATGAAATTATAATTGACCACTATATTATAGATGATTCAAACACGGACATAGAAAAAAGTCGTTATGCATTCGCACTATGCGTAATGCCAACCTGAAAGGCGAAATGTGGCGAACTAGGTGGTGCATTTGCGCAATACCGGCCACCGTGCGGTATTACGATATAGGCTACAATATAATTGACACGAAAGAAATTGGTAAGTAGCTTCAGGTGAGAACAGTGGCTGGAACCCTTATACACGCTTACATCCTGGTCACTCCATCCGCATGAAGCTCGCGAATCTCCGCGTTATATAGGGATCCCAAAACGACAGAAGCCACACGCGTGGCATTGAGTTTCTTTTTCAATGCGTTTCTCGGCGGCATTTGCATGCTTGCATCTCAGGCAATAGAAGTCGGCGTCATTTTCTCCGCGGTCGTTTGTTTTGACCCGCTGAAAAATGAAGGTATAGCCCGCCAAACGACGCCGCGTGAGAGCGTCCGGCCACGTGAGACGAACATTGCGGTGGTTGCGCTCTCGCGAATGTGTCCGTGAATCGAGTCACTGACCTTTGATGTGGACGATGAGGCCGCCGTGCGTTGACGGTGGCACCTACGCGAAGGCCGAGGCGCGTGCTATGGCGGCGTACCTTGTTCTCGCGCGCAAAGCAGCGACGCCGAAGAAGGTCGCAAGAGGAGAAGAAAGCTTGCGCCTGTAGCTTCATCAGCGCACGGCGACTTGCGGTGCCGTGCGGCTGTCGCCGGCACGAGGCACAAATATAGTAATGGCGTCAATCAACGTAACCATTCCAACGAATCGAAGCAGCGCCGGTGACACTTCGCCACAAAACGACCATCGTGCGGACAGAGGAAAGAAAAAAAAAGATAACGCGCCCCATAAAAGAAAAGAGTGGGAGAGCTAATGAAGCCTCGGCGTTCGATGAAAAGACAACCGATGCCGGTATATGGCCACCACTAATATCGGTGCGTCTGCACGCTTTCGCTTCTGCGCTCTCTTGTTTTCTTTTTCTCCTTGATGGCGAGCGCGCATAGAGTCATTAACGGTTCGCCACCAATTACGGAGCGTGTGGACGGGTCATTACTGCCGGTGTAACCAGGGAAACAGCGGCTGCGCGGCGTAAACACAAGTGAGCATTTTAAAGTGATCGTTACGAGAGACGCATTGTACATTATTAATCCGAAACGAAAGAAATCTTCTGCGCTTCGAGAGTGTCTGCCTGCACGCAAACTCAGCAGCTGAGTGCAGAGTTGAAGGGCACACGGTGAGGAATGGAAGGAGAAACAGCGCCGCTTCGGGAAATGTCCACCACCAAGGGCGGTTGCAGTATGAGTCTCGCCAACAAGCGAGCGCACAGTATAGTACGCGCCTGCTTGGAACTTAGGCCGCACTTTTCTCCTATAGTTTGGAAAAGACATTTCTCTATACGTACGAAGGTCAATTTCATGTTGAGGACTCTCCGTGTTAAGATCGCAGTCGCACGACTTAGTTAATTTGGAAATACTGAAATGTTCAAGTCGACAAGTATCGAATAATAAAGAGTGCCCCCCCCCCCCCCCCAATTGTGAAGATCCCACGCGTTGTGGCAATCGGTTTCATGCGAAGCAGTCAGCCGATACTTCTAGGCTGTATTTTATGGGTTTGATCCAAGCGTTACGAGGTGGATCGACGTGTTTTTGTAAGTGTAGGAGCTGTGTGCACACGTTGGCCTTACCAGGCACGTCGACAACACAGGCGTTTAAAGCGTAACTTATGGTGCGACGTAACGTCAGCCCTCAAGTTAGAGTACATACGTCAGTATTATCGAAACTAAGTGCACTTTATGGTGCAATTATGTGAACGTCATACGTAACTTTCGTCAATGTATTCCTCCTGGGTCGAGCAATGCTTCAATAGCTTGCTGAATCATAGGAATACAAATGTAATGTTTATTAGACTGCCACAAAAACGGAGCCAACACTGGAACCACAGGCGTTAATCTGACATGACACCTGTATCATAGGAGTACATATGTAGCGTTTATTGCTTTGTTATAAAATTAGATAGCCAGCCCCACAACCACAATTGACGTTGCACCGACATTAAGCCTGCATATGGTGTTTTTCCAAACCAGTTTATAGACCTGGCGTGGCTCTGTGGTAGAATACCTGACTGCCGCGCAGAATGCTTGGGTTCGATTCCTGTTGGGATCGTAATTTTTAATCTTTGCATTCGTCGGGTCAACGCTGCCGATGTCGGCTTTTCTTAACGCTCTCGAAATTAATTACCAATGTCTGTTCTCGCCGATCCCGGGGAGATATAAGCTGTCAATCACCTGTGGCGAATATCCGTACACCACTGCCTGTGGTAAACGGGTATGTGCCCCACGTGTGTGGAGGAAAGGGTTAGACGACGTACGTGACAGGATTTTCACGTTATTCATGTCATGACCCGACAGTCATATTCGTCAAATGCTCTTACCATCCCTTGACAATTTTGATCTGCACCAAGTTAAGGAGGCGATCATGAGAGCACCCAGACGCAGATAGATAGATAGATAGATAGATAGATAGATAGATAGATAGATAGATAGATAGATAGATAGATAGATAGATAGATAGATAGATAGATAGATAGATAGATAGATAGAAACGCTCAAAGTGCCAAAGGTCCGCTAAGAAATGCTTCGTATTTAAAAGTAGTAAAATCGCGGTTGCAAAAGCAAATTTTTCTTCAAAATTATTCGAGCACGTATTCAAAAAATTTATGTATTCATAAGAGCAGATGCCAAACAATAGTGATGTATTACTAGCGTAAGGGGCCCGCCCAGGGCAAACATCAATCGAACAAAAAACTTCGTGAATTCGGTCTATTTTTTTTTTTCGTTTTCTTTTCAAGCTCTCGTCTCTCTTCTACGATGAGTGAGGTGCCAGTCATTTCTGCCCCACAGCAATGTTTCCGGACCGCATTGTGAAATAGTGTTCACTGGCTACACCATGTGAGCTCAATCCATGGCAGGCCCTGCGCAAACTCTCGCATCCGTAGCACCCCCCCCCCCCCCGTACACCCCCCTTTTCTTCCTTTGTACTATGTTTTGTGAAGCAAAAAACTACCCACCGCACTGAGCGCATCGCGAACATCTGGCAAACTTTGCAAAATGGCACGTGTCTATCGGCAGGTAAATTTTAGTTCGAGGTAGCGGCACCATATCGAAGTGAAGCTAAGTCTAAATGAGGCATCCTTTACATTCTTTACTTAAAAATTTGATGCATAATCCACCTCAGACGCACAAATGTCACTTGTGCAACTAAAAAAAAAAAACATACGTAGTATTTCAAGGAAAAAAGACTTGTGTAAACAAATGGCTTTAATACGTGGTAAGCTTATCAGGAGTGACCTGAAAACGTAGTCAGACGTTCGTGCTCGAACAGAGAGTAAAAAAATATGGTATTCAGGCGATCCTACATTCCAGGTTCTTACGAACGCTAACTTGTCTCAAATGGTGCGCATTCTCGGTGTCCGTGAGCAGTAAGGATGATACAAGCATTTCCATGCAGAGTACGGAGGTCATACGCAGCGCCATGTGAGAAGAGTATCCCCTAAGCTACTAGGCTGGACCTCACGTCAAAGTTCGCCATCTCGTCGATATTACATGAGACCTTCGAACGAGCCGAGCAACACCCTCGCCCTTCCTTAATTCTCAGTTAGAGAAGAGATATCGAGGGGAGTGGGATGAAGGCGGCCAATGCGACGTTTCTGAGAGGACCTAGACTCAATGCAACTACACCGCCAACTGCGTTCATTCCCCTCCCTTCGCAGTGATATACGAACGAGCAAAAAAAAAAAGTTAAACTGAAACACAGACGGCGTTCGCACGAAGCGGCATAACTTTGGAAAGGTCGCACTGGGCCGCTGCAGCCTGCTGCCCAAACCCGTGGCCGATACAAGGCTGAAAGCCGCCGAGTCCCCTTTTAATTAAACGCAGAAGCGGCTCGGCGTCTTACACTCCGATAGGTGTCAACGTGTTATTCCCGAAATTTTGCCAATTAACCGATTCGGCGCCGCGCTCCAGCGGCGCCGGCCGCGGAGCGGAAGGCGGCGGCGCGCTCCCTCGCCCCGCGCGTGGGCTTTCGCTTGCGGGGCCCTAGAGGCGTCGGCGTGCAGGTGTAAGCGGTCTCGAGACGCTTCTTAATTTCGGCTTTAATTTCACTTTGGCGCGTCATCCTTCCATGAAAGGGATGGATCCGAGAGTGACGGTCCCGCGCTGACTAACGAAGGAGCCGAGCGCGGAAAGGCGCGCCAAAAGGGCGAGCCGGAGCGCGAGAGAGGGGGTGCGAAAGGGGGGGGGGGGGGGTGCGGAAGGGAATCAAGAATTAACCGCTAACGAGGATGACAGTTGGCACACCTCGAAATATTCCCCCGCCGCCGCTCTCGCCTTGGCAGCAGCAGCAGCAGCCTTTCAGGCCGCCGCCTGGCAGCGTCTCCCCCACCCCCTTCCGCCTCGTTCCTCTACCGCCGCGCGTCGTTTTCGCCAAAGAAAATAGAAGAGCAGTGGAGCGACCGTCGAGAAGGGAGGCCGAAAGAGAATTATAACGAGCAAAAACAACACGGGAGCTCGAAAAGAAGCACACGGCGGAAAGCAAGCAAAGCAAGAAAGCTGGATGGGAGGGACAGCCAGGCGGCAGGACGAGACACACGTAAGCTAAAACGAGAGTGACAAGAAAGGGAGGAGCGAGCGAGATAGCGAGCTGCTGCCGCGCTAGAAGAGTCGGAAAAGCAGCACGAACCAAAAGAAGAGGGGAGGGGGGGGAAGCGCAGATAGGCCAACTATAATTACTTTATTAAAAGAAAATGATGGTTTTAATTATTTCCGGATGAAGACGTCCTTTCTCGCATCTTCCGTTCGAGCTTCCTTTAATGCCATTATTATAATGTTACGGTAATTGCACGGTGACGGGCATAACCGTGGCCCAGGCACGAGCCGATTGCAGTCCGGCGAATTTCCTCGTTAATGTGCGTAAAAAAAAAAGTTCTCCTCTATACGGCAGCGACTGCGACACTCAGAGCGTTTATGCGTTCGTTTACGCCCCGTCCTTAACGTCCGCACGCGCAAAATGCTTCCGACCCGTCGTCCCGCAGTAGCTGCAATTTAGATACATTCATCCGCGCTGTTTCAACAAGTCAAAATATCGGGATCATTTTAGAGGGACAGTATAGCTATTTCCGAAAGTTCTAACATCATTTTTGGAGAAAATGGAGCTATACTGAAATTAAACATGGCACTTTTTTTTAATACTTTCCCCGTTGCGAATAAAGAAGATGCAGTAATTGTCTCGCTCATAGGGCACACGGCACTGATACAAATTAAAGCGAACAGGCTCTCAGTGTTGCGCAACCGTTTGTACGCGTTCACCGTCGTAGCTGTAGTGACATTGAGGTACAACTTTTAATTACAGGAAGATATTGTGATCATTTAGATCATTTGTAGGCTACGCAGAGTTACGGTAATATTCCGCGATAGTCATCATTATGTCTGTCATGAGACAGCTGTCACTGTAATACAGGGGTCTCAAACACGCGGCCCGTGGCTTCACAATAAAATGTTAGTGAATTTGTTCAATAGGGCTCGCACTATTTTCTCGCCTATTGCAATTAATAGCGCTTTGTTCGGGTGAGCTAGAGAGACGGCACTGGTCTCAACCATATTTTTTTTTCTTTTCGTGAGGCACTCCATGCGGTCACTATGACGTGGAACGAAAACTATATTTCAGAGTCACCGTCCAGATTTTAGCCATTGTGGAAGTCGGTAGTCTACATGTTTGTCGAGACCTGACGTCAAATTAGACCTGTGCGCCGGTCCCAAAATCACCGGCGGCGGCGCGTGAACGGCGCGGGGTTCATCGGATCGGCGGCGTCGTGGTGTGTGTGTGTGGGGGGGGGGGGGGGGGGGGGGGTAGAATGGAGAGTTGGTGGGGAGAGAAATTTGTCATTTTGGAAGAAAACTGTTTCACCGAAAGTACGAGCCAGTGAATGCGATAGCAACATCTCGTAATGTTGCACGAACTAAGGCTAGCAGCTAACTCGTTCTGTATGAGAATACGACCGTCCCCGAGAGAGAAGCGGTTTTCATGCACTTTGTCGTATGAGTAGTCAAAGCACGAAGCGTTGATATCACAGCGAGTAGAAGGACATACGAGTTGTTTGGTGATGTCTGTCGAGATAGGGCGCACGCCAGCGCTCGAGCGCTGGCCACGACCGTGTGTCCCTTCATGCTTCTTCGTCGAGCGAAAGACGGGCGGGGCGTTACTTTTCTGGTCGAGGACCAATCGTCGGCAATTCTCGCACGCAGGATGATCTTATCGCATGCGCCCTCCGTGCGACGGAGATGGCCAGCTTGTTCCATCTCTGCTTCAGCCGTGTTCCTCATCAGCGCTCGCGAGCTTTTACTCGCGACTACAGCATGCGATGCGCGGAGCAATGTTATTGATTTGGGCTTTATAGAGAACATGACGGTGACGCTGAAAACCTGTCCAGAGTGTACGTAGAATATTTACTGGAATCAATATACAAAAACCGTGGAAGCGGGCTTGCCTTTTTTTTCTGCAGAGCTGCATCGTCTTCTCTGTAAAAAGTTCGTCGTTGCAAGAATCAAATAATCCGGCGCCTTTTCCAATGGTTTCGTTGTCGCCTTCACTGTCCTTCTGACAGGCGATATCTCCTCACCGCACATTTCTTCATGAAGCACGCGTAGAATGTCAGCACTAAGCGTTGATCCTATCATGATTTTGCGCTGTCGACTTCACCCTGTTATCTCCGCTTGCGCAATCAGAAATGCACAAAATGGAGCGAAATCAGTTGACCACGCACGATAGCCATGCGATACAAGGAATAAGGGGTGGGTGACTGCATGGACTGCAGAAACCCAGGTGTTCGAAATTTCCAGAGCCCTCCACTACGGCGCCCCTCATAATAATATCGTGGTTTTGGGACGCAAAAGCCCAACAATTATTATTGCATTACTCTAATAATAATAATATCTGGGGTTTAACGTCCCAAAACCAAGATATCATTATGAGAGACGCCGTAGTGGAGGGCTCCGGAAATTTCGACCACCTGGGGTTCTTTAACGTGCACCTAAATCTAAGTACACGGGCCTCAAACATTTTCGCCTCCATCGAAAATGCAGCCGCCGCGGCCGGGATTCGATCCCGCGACCTTCGGGTCAGCAGTCGAGCGCCATAACCACTAGACCACTGTGGCGGGGCTATTGCATTACTCTTATGACCGCAGATAGCACTCTTAATTATGGTAATATTAATATTACTATAAATGCAACTTAGACACCATTCATTGTATTACTCGCGTACAGCTATTAAAGGCAGTGGCCATGAAGTTATTTCGGTGGTATTTGAGCCTATAAATCATTGTAAATTACCGTTTACTTTGTTTGTTAATAATCAAAGCAGGGCCTAGACAGTGTGACACGGCCTTTTAGAGCACGGCTCTTAGGCGACCGTTCCTGCATTGAGCGCCGGTGTGCCTCACCGTAACCGAGTGAACGAGCACAGCGAAAAATGAAAGAGTGAGGAGTAACGCCTGCCGTGCCGCGTCGTGAGTTCTGAAGGCAGTCACGCGCCGTGGCATTTTGGTTTCCGATGTCACCAGTGACCCTACCTTCCGCGTATCTCGGCGGAGCCGGAACGCGGATTGAAACCTTTCAACGAAAAGGCGTACTACTGCCAGTAGCGTAGTCAGAAATTCTTTTCAGAAGGGGAGGAGGGGGGGGGGGTCTCCACCATACTTTATGTATGCTCGTGCGTGCGTTTGTATGTGTGCATGCATATACACACTTGCGAGATTAAAAGTTTTCGGGGGGTTTTTAATCCCCCCCCCCCCTCCAACCCCCCCTCCCCCTATCTGCGCCAGTGATAGTCTACTGGTGCTAATGTTCAGACGGGTCCACTGTTAAAGGGAACACTTGCGTGCAAGGCATGTTTGGATTTCGCTCTCTTGCAAGAACATAGTGGCTTAGATTTTCATAACACTACTCGTGGTTGACAGTTCCGCCTCTTTTTGACAGACTGATGCAGTGCATCAACAACGTTTTTCTGTCCACTTGCCGTTAGAGGGCCAGCAAAATAAAAGGTGCTCATTGGAGTGTTCCCTTTAACAGTGGACCATACTGTACGTTCGCGCATCGTGTCCGCCTATCGCTTCTCACTGTCGCCGTATAGTGTTCAAAATGGAGAAAGCTAGATTCAACGGTTACATGACAGTCATTGTTATTGTAGCGTTCGGTAACTTTAAGAGTATATTACGTGTGGGGATACGCACACAATGTATTCCCTTGGGATTTACTGCCAGGTAACCCGAAAAGCAAGCGTAGAGCAGCGCTCAAATTTCGCATTCGGAAATATCGTAATAGTGGGCAATTTTTCGCGAGATCATTAACCCTTTCCAAGTACTTAGCAGAGTCCGAGCCAAAATTATCGCCATGCGGTCCAGATACACATTGAGAAGCTAATTTACGAATTCTGTCTAGCTTGTCCTCCACATACGTCAAGGAGGAGAAAAAAATAAAAAGAAGTCCAGTTCGGGCCTTTCAAAACGGCGTGCTTCTTGTCACGTCGCTCAACGATATCGCAGTGCGGCGATGGCGTGGCGAAACGGGCAAACGGCGCGACGGCGATTTGCATCCGAAGCGGTGGAGGTCTTTGCCCAGCCCCGTACAGGTCTTGGCGTGCGAGTAGGGGTTGCAGACACCCACGCCATGCGCTTCTTTCGATCGCAATTAGGCCGGCCGCAGACGTCACTGGCGGAGCTGTCAGAGGGAGGCCAACGCGGCAGCCGCTACAGCAGCACCGGCACGGCACCGTGGCCCGTCACCAATCAGTCGCGCGGCAACGCTGAATTAATTTTGCCCAAGGCCGGCGCATGCCGCACCCGGGGGAGCGCGAAATGTATGCAAAACGCCCGTTGTTGGCCGGGCCGCGGACCCAATTAATAATTCAAACTGGACGCTTACTTCCAGTTCGTTACTCGCCAGACTGGTCGCGCCTCGGGGTCCTTATTCTTTATTAATAAGGAACACAGCGACCCTTTCTTCCTCGCATGCTCTCGGCGAGTCACCAGTGGCCGCCTCGGAGGCTGCTTCACGCCGTCGTGCGCCTTCCACCGGTGCCGCCTTTTGCGTCCGGCATCCTGCCTCACCCTAAACAGTCGTCAACAGAGCCCTCTGCTTCTGCGTTTAGGAGGGCTGAGTGTTTTGGGGGGTTCGGTAAGGGCAGCAATTCGTGCACTAAAGGTCTTGCGCACCAGAATTTGACTGTTCTGCATTAGTGAAAAATAAATAAATGTACAAAGCACGCCTGGCTGAAAGAGAAAGAGATATTGAATATATATTGCGACCGAGAATGACGTACATGAGCTCAGAAGTCGAAGTCACAAAGTTTTTTTTTTTTTTTTCGTTCCCAAGCGCTCCTTGCTATCGATCAAAGGGCTTCAACAATGATGCGCCCAGCATCGAGATGGGCTTAAGTTTTATCCTACAGACAATTCTAGCGTAAGCCGCTTTTACGACTACAGGTCCAGTTGTTCCCTGCCACTTCTTGAACTCTCCTCACTGCAGTAACGTGGCCGAATGAAGTTCATTGCGCTGTACGAACACATATTCATCTGCACATCAGAGTATATAGACCCGATAAGGACATGGACATGCATGTCACTGCGACGTTAAAGTAGGTGGTGTGGTTGGAGGGAATCAAGAACGCAGCTAGCTCCGTATTGAACCGAAAAGGCACTTCTTGAACAAACAGCCCTTTGCGCTCCATGAAGCAAGCACACTTCAAGCCTTCCATTTCTCACTCACTGCCGCCTTCTTCTTGCTGCTAAAGCTCCTCCTCCTCTTCCTCTAGAAGTGCCCTGTCCATTTTGTTCTGAAGGTAATGACAGCAGAAACCTTCGATAATGTATTTTACAACTTCTGATAGAACACTGCAATCGACGTGCGCGACCGCCACGCGGTGCGACATATGAGGCACTTATATATATATACACGGAACAGCCACCGCAGCTTGGTTGTACTGAAGACGAATAGGAAAATAGGAAGACGGTGTGGTTTTGACTGCTGGACAGTCGCCATCTTGTGTATGTTTAAATATTTTGCAAGTAGAGTTGCGCCTAAGCTACACGCTACATTATAGTGGAGGTGCGGAATGCGTCCACTTCCACCAATAATGTAAAGTGTAGTTTAGGCACAAGTCTAGACACAAGAGCTGGAAAAAACTAAAAATACACACATAAAAAAGGCCGCATATTGAGCAGTTTTGTCACTTCTTTGATAACTTATAGTGTTCATATTTTACTTCGATCATATAATGCGACACGAATGAAACCCTGTACAGCATTCTTAAAAGATGCATAAATTACGCTTAGTATTCAAAATTTGTATGAAAAATATTCGATTCCTATTAACCTCTAGCGGAGTCTTACTACTGTTCGATTTGTAAGTAAGAAGCACAGGCTATCAAAAAACTAGATTTCTGCACGCTGATAACCTTTAATAAAAACTGAAAGTATAGAAAGTAGAAGATAACAAACATGCGACACTTACATGTCGGTGATTAAACTGCAAGATTTACGCACTTAGCCGAGGAAATACCGCAGACTGTATAGGACAAGTATAGGAGCAAAAAGGAGATCATAGTAGCAGATATTCCTAAGGTATTCACCTCGCGTAAAAAGCCTCGCTTAAAAAAATCAGCGCTGTTGAATGAATGCTAATGCTTCGCCGAAACCTCCTTTCTTTTGCATGTAACATATTTCTTCTCCTTTGGGAATCAAGGCTTCGCAGAGACAGCGCACTTTTCTCCTTAAAATAAGCGCTTGTGTTCACGGCGCGTGACACGATAGAACAGTAAAGGCATGTCGGCCTTCAGCATCCAAGTAGTATTCACGGTCGGGTCTGTGAGTGGTATATGACAGGCCACGCCCACTCGGAGGCCACTCGCTTCTTGCAGGGCTTCAGAGGGTGCCCGAAAGGACCGTAAATTCAGCTCCCTTCGCCAAGCAGGGTCGCATTCGAGGAGTGGGAGCGAGCCCATGGTGCCATTATGGAGCCAGAAAACTCTGCAAAAGCGGCGCGGCAGCCTTGACACTCTCCCGGGGCGCTTTTAAACAGGGTCCGAGAAGCAGATGCAAGCCGAGGTCAAAGGCAACGCCTGGCCCAGCTGCCAGAGCGGCGCGCGCCTGGGGTGCCGTAAACTGCTAACGCGCGCCTGCAGCAAGCCATAGGCAAAGCCCGCCATGTCGACCATTAATATGCGCGCCCAAAGTGACGGCTAACGACTGGAACCATAATGAAGAGGATATGCGATCGAACAGGGAATAGAAGGGGACCACCGACAAGGTTGGTTTAATGGCTCGCGGAAGAGAACACGTAGCTTGCGCTCTATATATTGTCCTTAGCATTGTATGGTCCTAGACGCAGGGAGGTGAAGGGCTTTACGGTCGCAATCTGGAAGCGAAAACCCAGCGCAGGCGTTCTAATAAAACCGTGTCGTAATGACTCAAGCATTGACGCCAGTGAGTGGGGCCTCTGACAACGGGCGGGAGCTACGCAAACATAGCGTTCACGATCCACACGCGCCACGCGTACAACCTTTTACCTATAGGACCAAACGTGTGACACCCGCTCAGCGACTCGCGCACTGTGGTATTACTGAACAAAGGGGAGAAATGCTCCGCATGCGCGATCAATTTATTACATAAATTGCGAATCCTGCAGCGGTAGTAGATGTCAAGCAAATAAGGAAACGCGCAGTTGACGTCGAGATGTCTAAACACATTCGCACTACATCGGACTGGGCGTTGTTTCAGAATGACGTCCCTGCTTACGCCGAATGGCACGTTGCGAATAAGTTTTTATTGAACGTTCACGAGACTGCACTAGCGTTGTAAGCAAGCAAGCAAAACATGACATTCATTTTTCATATGAAGTAAACGGTGACATTCCGTTGCGGGAGTGCAAATTATTAATCTTGCTTTTCTTTTTTCCTTGTGCTTCTTACTGCAAGCTAAATTTCGCGGCTCGCAAGATAAACATGCACGGAAACACGCGCTGCGGTCTCTGGACGAATCAGCTCGAATATCAAGTATATTCATCAAGAACGGACATTTCTTGAGTTTTACCATACACATTTCGCAGACTATATTGATCCGACGCTATCTTTTTGTCTTGAACAATGTTTCTAGTGTCACGGTCGGGGAAACTGCCTCCCCCCTCCCCCTCGCCCCCCGGACACATACACATTTGAATAATCCTGGCACTCCCCCCCCCCCCCTCCCGTTGACGGCATGATATCGTCTTCGTTTTACCTTCCAAAATTCTCTATGTACCGTCATGAGCTCATCTCTAGCTGACGCATTACACCACTGGTCTAGCAGCAATACCGATAGGTTCTCTTCTCTGGTCACCATAATGAGACAAAACCATGACCTGCAAAAAGTTTCCATGGGATCCGAGTAGCTAAAGAACTAATGGTGGCCCATGACCTGCACGACTCCTGGGGTAGTATTCAGTCTTATTCTGTAAACTTTCCCACATACAGCTCAACCGGGGAGAGTACCGCATGCCTCTTCATCTGCTTCGATAGTTCGATAATACCCAAACAGCGAAGGGACAAAGACCTGCGGTATATAAAAAAGGGATGTATGTATGTATGTATGTATGTATGTATGTATGTATGTATGTATGTATGTAGTTATGTATGTATGTATGTATGTATGTATGTATGTATGTATGTATGTGTATGTATGTATGTATGTATGTATGTATGTATGTATGTATGTGTGTGTGTGTGTGTGTGTGTGTATGTATGTATGTATGTATGTATGTATGTATGTATGTATGTATGTATGTATGTATGTATGTATGTATGTATGTATGTATGTATGTATGTATGTATGTATGTATGTATGCGTACCTGTGCGCCACGTGCCGGCTCCAACTTTCCGCAATACGCCTGCACTCTCCAAGCAGCGCCAAAAATCGCTCTACGTTAGGCCAGATTACAAGCGCACACAAGAAAAACGAAGCCGGCCGCCATAATACGCCTGAGCGATACCAGGAGCTACAGTGGCGTGTTCGCAAGGGTGATCAAGCTCACGAAAGCTGCCTGAACTCCTGCACCTGAAGCGCTATCCCGGGAGCAGTTAGGCAAGCAATCATGGACTCACACGAGAGAGAGAGAGCACCAGGCCCGTCGAGGCGCGGCCGATAGTCGCACGGTCGCGCTCTCCCCACGCCTCAGTGGCGGCGCTTCCTCTTGAACCTGATCCCCGGTGCCCAGTGCAGGCGCACCCGAAGTGCAAATCCGATTAGCGGAGCTGCCGCACGAGCCCCAGCACGCGGACACGACGGGACATCCGACTCATCACACAAGTCTCGCGTATATCACCGCGGTCTGCTCCTTCGGCGAGGCGATGTAAAGCGCGAAAAAAAAATAAATAAATGAAATGTCGCCAAGAGGAAGGGGTCTCAAATAAAGGGGTGTGTGAAACAATGTAGCGCCCTCCGCCCTCGCCTTTCGAGTGGTCCCCCGGCATTGCACAGCACCCTTTAATTTCAAGAGCCACCCGAGGTCCTCGCCAGTCGATCACGCGTCCCTTATGGATTTATGACTGCGAGCGACGACCAGCTCTCATAGACCTTCGCCGGGACGAACGCAGGACAGGAACAGGCTGTGCAGTTAGCAACCGCCAGAGCGGGTGCGGGTAGTTTGAAAAATGTCTTCGCCATTTTTCATTCCGGCCCTCCGCTCATTCGAAGTTCTCCCTCACCCCTCTCCAGGCTGCCCGAACCGGCAAGCACCGCCTGGGAACAAGGTCGGTGATTACGATTATGATTACTATTATTATAAAGATTTCATTCCAACCCTTGCGGAAGGCCGGAGGCGTTCGCGTTCGAGAAAAGGGTGCAGAGAGGCCAGCGGTACAAAAGTATACGATGTATTGAGCGAGAGAAAAGCCGGCCGCTCATGATCGACTGCTCGTAGATCAGCATTTCAAGCACCCTTACTCTCTTGGTGCCCCCCCCCCCCCCCCATAGCCTACAAACTTTCACTTTACGTGTTGCTTATCGCCAAGAAGAAAGGCAGTTCTACATATCTAACAGTCTTATCCTTGTTATGTTTACATTTTATTGCTTGGCCGACTTTGAAGGAATCCGTTACAGATACATATAGAAAAGTCTGCCCTGAAAGTCATCGAACAAGGCATGAAAGCAGGAGGGATGGAAACGGGGGCAGACCGCGTTTCCTGGAATCAGCTGCACAGATGATCTGAGCACAAACTGAAGTTTGTTCAAACACGGATGCTTTCATGGGATGACGGCTATCGGTGTGTGTGTGTGTGTGGTGTGTGTGTGTGTGTGTGTGTGTGTGTGGTGTGTGTGTGTGTGTGTGTGTGTGTGGTGTGTGTGTGTGTGTGTGTGTATATATATATATATATATATATATATATATATATATATATATACATATATATATATATATATATATATATATATATATTATATATGATATATATATATATATATATATATATATATATACACGTAATGGAGAGGTAGTTGTTTCAGGCACCCTGGCTACTCAGGCCTCAGACCCCAAAGCGAACTCTCCCCTCGTTCTTCTTTTAACCCTCGCTTGCCGCGCCAGTCGCAGAAGTCGGCCTCCCAGGCGGGGGCTTTCTCCCCTGCCGCTACCCCGTTGCCCTTGATCCTCTGATTCACACTGTTCTTCATATATAATCAGTATAATGATGAACTGAAAGCAGGATCCATAGCACGCGCCTGTGCTTAGGCATAGCTTTGCTTGTGCCACATAATTTTTGTGCCGGCACAAAGGGATACAAGAGAATGAATGAGCGCGAGCAGCACAAACTGCGATGAAGGAGAAAACACAAAAAGCTATCTGCTACGCAACGGGAAGGCAGGGTGATGAGACTTCTCGAATGTGTGTGAAAGTATACACTGCTATCGCACGGATGATTTGAGCCTCCCAAAATTTATACGTATATACATATGTATGCGAAGGACTTATATGAATTTCTGAGAAAAGTATGAGTGGGTGGCGAAACCGAGAAACGATATATAAAAGCCATCGCCCTAGTATCGTCGTATTGTTTGCTTTGTAGTTTTACGCGATATTTCCTATGCCGATCCACTTTTTGTTCTTTGTTTAATATAAACATGGATTATATCGTTAGAAGTTTTGTGAAGTGAGCCTCTTTTTTTCGCATCGTTCCTGCACGTCACTATGAATGCAGAGGGAATATTTATTAGCTACGCATAATTACACCCCAAGACCACGCGTGAAGGGCAGGAAAAAATGGGAAAAGATTTTCGGGATGGCGGTCGAAATACAGGCGCTTGACAAAGTCCACGAAACGTGTTCTTTTGTTTTTCTTAATCATGAAGAGCACATTGCACCATACACTGTTTCTTTTTTTTTACTTTTGCCCGTGACCATTTGCACCTAAACGTCGCTGTTATCGTGTTGTCGCTCGCACGCAAGACACGCTATAGCTGCATCTAAAACTGCGTAAACGTTATTGATAGTGAGAAAGGCGTGCGATGCGGCGCGCGGCACGAAATGTGTGCAACCTCGAATCTACTTCAGCAGCAGCAATAGTTCTGGAACCAAGGGGCGTAGCCAGAAATTTTTTTCGGGGGGGGGGGGGGGTTCAACCATACTTTATGTATGTTCGTGCGTGCATTTGTATGTGTGCGTGTGTATATATGCAAGCAAAACTGAAATATTTCGGGGGGGGGGGTTCTACCCCCCCCCCCCCTGGCTACGCCCCTGTCTGCAACCTACGTTGGCAAGTGTATAAATACAGGATCGACTTGAATCGTGTAATTCGATTTGATGAGGGGCGACCGAGCTTGCAGCTGTTGCCGTCGCTTAATTGAGCCCCATATGTCTGGCGCTATTTCTACTTCTTCACCTTCACTGTACATTGTGATAGCATGTAGTCAGGGTCCTTAAATGGCTTTCTGCTTGTCAGCAAACTTCTTTGAATGTTTCATGCAAAGTGAGAAGATGCTAAGGAAGGCGCTCTTGTACACAGAATGGCATTAATCTTCTGCGCTGCGATAGCTTGGGCTGCACGATTACGCGACATTTTTGATAAAAAGATAAAAGTGTGTCTCCAGTTATTTCACCATGTTTAAAGACTGGGCATGCGGTTAAAAGTGAGACAATAACATATAGCGTGGGATGCGCTTCGTGCGAAAATTACACTCCAAATATTCATCTGATTAACGTGGAACTGCCAAGTACAGCACTACTCACAAAAATTGTTTTTGTCAGCCCTATCGCACCCGGTATCAGCATGCCGCGTTCTTCCTCCCAGGTGTGCGTTTATTATGGCGTGTCACCAACCTCCCATAGACGCAAATACATTTGGACAATTTGAAGAGACATCATTATCACAAAGTAACTGGTTCGAACATTTTCACGCCACTGGTTTCGAAGGCGACTATTTTTACCCGATTAGAAAGCGCTAAAGTATTAAGTTCAGTAAGAAGCGCTCGCATTAACGTCATCACTGCTGGTTAGGCTTCTTATTTCCGAATGCGCCCATTTTTAGCAATAGTAACAATTACAACTCGCTCGCAATGCGGAGGCGCTAAGGTTCAAACAAACGCGCATACTACTCAAAACAAACAGACAACAATCATTCGCATTGATACAAGGCGTTTAAATCCTACGGTCTGGGCAATCAAACACGCGTATCCCTTCAGCAAACAAACAAGCAGATCCTCGCCAAAGGCATCCACCTGCTAGCGCACGAGACTCACGCAGCCAAGCGCTGTCAGTGCCTCTTCTCCCCCACCCGTCTCCCCAACAATTAAAGGAAAGAGAAAGAAGAACATCGCAAGGCCATAAAAGCTAAGGTCACATTCCCTGACAGGTTTCCCCGTTCAATCAAACTCAATTAAGAAGTTTTGCCTCTAAATGGAGCACAAATAAGCCAGTGTAATCAGCATTGCGAACCGTGCACACAGGCAGAACAGAGGCGCGGCTCAAAAGCCACGTTGCAACCTTTACTCCGCGAGTCAGTCGAGATTAATCTTCACGCTCGAAGCGTGGAGCCGCAACTACTAAAGCCACAACAGACGGGGGTGGCCGAAAGCACCCTTCATGCCCCTGTCGTGTCTACCAAGCGTTAACATGCACAGACGCGCGCATCGACACCTCCGAGGCAGGGCGAAGGCAAAAAGAAGAACAGGAAAAAAACATGTATGGCCACAATGCGCAGAAGGGCAACAAGCTCCCGTGCGCGCGGCTTCATCCGCATTCGGGATCCGGTAAGCCGTTCGGGGTGCTGCTCGGGTTGATGTCCTCGCCACGGCCGCAATCATCATCTAAATCAAGCGATTCGCCACTGCCTTTCGGTCAGGGCAGGGCGCTATACCGGGCCGATTACACACCACGCTAACGGGCAAACAAGGCTCCTTCGGCAGCGAGACAGACGCACGGCACGGCAAGGGCGAGGAAGGGTTGAGCATGAAGGCTGCCTTCCCTTCCGGGCAGCCGGGAGAAACACCCCGCTTGCCCCGCCAACAACACTCTCGGTAAACGGGGTAGGGCTATACAGTTTTGCTGCTGCTGCTGCGGGCCCATTTTTTTAAAAAGGATGATAGGCAGGAAAGCCGACGCCTTCTCCCACAGCGTAACCCCTTCGACAACAAGCGGTAGCGTTTTTATGCGGATACAGTCGTACCCTTTCTTTGTATAATTGATCACGCAATTTGCAGAAGTAGAATGAGAAAGAAAAGCGCGGAGAGAGAGAGAGAGAGAGTTAGACGCCCATGTTATATCGAGTCATTCTACTGGCGCTGTTTGTTGGTTCTTTTTCTGTACCAGTACAGAGCCTCCCCCGAGGTTCAAGCAAGCCGGAGTGCTCGTGCCTTTTTCACATACAGAAAGGGGTTGTTGATGGGCGTACATTTTCTTCCCGGGTGTGAAACTTAAAAAAAAAACGACAACATGACATTCATTTGCATGCTTTAGGGGCTGGTACGCAGAACAACATCAACAACAATGGGACTTGAGCAGTGAGCACATTTCAATTGCCACATGTACAATGAAAGATATTAGCGTTACGCTTCAACACTTAAGTGGTGCTGACAAAGCCCGTAATGCATCGTTGTTTGCTGGCACCCGACGTTGTTGTTGTTGCATGCACGCGCAGTTATTTACGGTGAGCTCCGGCGCTGGCGCGAGGCCTGTGTGGCACCACTCCGTTGTTGTCTGTTGTGTGCCTCTTTGCCAGCGTGCTTGCTATCGGGTTACTTCATTTGATGGATGCGCTTTCGTCTTGTGATTGATCTGCCCTGCGCCCGCAGTTCAGGGCGGCTACAGCAAGGAGATTTTGTTGTCGCAGCTATCAACGAAACCGGTGTTTCATGACAAGCTTTCATTAACACAAAATGCCGCTTGAACCTTATATGACAAATCGTATGCAAGGCAAGTTGAGGCAGACGGCTCTTTTACGTACTGTTATGCATACAATAACTCTAAAGAAGCTTGCCTAAATGAGTTTTTTACAGATATAGAAGTGTCTTTTTTTACAGATATAGAAGGGCATGACCAAGAAATGCCATGCCCTTCGTTTCAAGGCAGTCTTTGTGCTCTTGCAACTACCGCAAAAACATGCGAGTTTTCTTTTTTTTTTATGTACTCGTCAATTTACCAAACCTATAAGTTATTTTATTAGATTTGAACATCATGTGCTGCCAATGCATCGATTCATGGGCCTATTAATCGGTACTTCTGCGCATTTTGTCAGACACATGTCAGTGTACCCGAAAGTGGTAGAAGTAATGTGGCCTCTTTTTTTTTTTTTTTTTTTTTAAAGCACCGATATCTGCCGATATCCTAATAGCTTTTGCTAAGCTTATACTTAATATTCTTTCATTATATTGATTTATTTATTGAGTGAGTGATCCCAGTTGTTTAGGGCAAACACCATCAATATATACGCTACGAAATTTAGGACGTAGCTTCAGCTAAACTTTGAACATCTGCGGTCTTAGTAGCTGCAACTAAAGGTTGTTACCTCAGTGAACATGATAAGGTAATGGGGGTGGGGGGATATGGCGTTGTGCTGCTGAGCACTCGAGTATTTGCAAGCCCCTGGCGGAACCTTCCGTTCTGACTTGTGCCTCCTTGAGCTCTCAAAACACATGAAGCTCAGTCGTTACCGCTACTGAATTGTGTTTATTAGGCTGATAGGCTGTTTTTTTTTTACTTGAGTAAGGTGACATGAATTACAACAAAATCTTTTGTGGACTCAGTCCCCCCTGCATCGCGTAATGTGTGAATGAGGGCGAAAAGCAGGCGTTTTAGTTGCATATCCGTGTGTGTTGTAAGCGTGTCGTGTGCGCTTCTGTGTGTGTGTACCATCAAGTACAAAAGAAGCAAACACGATACTTTTCCTTCCCCTCACCTCAAATCCCCATTTTCGCCTCTATTTATTGCAGCAGCTGCCAACGCTGTTCATTCTATAGTTGGCACTCTTCAGTCTTTAAACTGGAATAACGATGACTATATTCCGTCAAAAAAAAATAATAATTAGTCACCTCAACTGTAGTTTAAAAGAAAATGCTGGGGTGTCTGTTACTTTTGCTCATGGTAGTATGGATGTTTTTTTGTTGTCTTTGGCTCCGTGACGCATCGGTGTCGGGGCAAGGCGCTGATTGCAAAGGAAGAGGCGCAGTTATGCATAACTGCGCCTGTATGTCATGTTCAATGACCTCCGCATGGTTCGAACTAGAAAATTATATATATATATATATATATATATATATATATATATATATATATATATATATATATATATATATATATATATATATATATATATATATATATATATATATATATATATATATATATAGTGAGCGAGAGAAAAGCCGGCCGCTCATGATCGACTGCTCGTAGATCAGCATTTCAAGCACCCTTTCTCTCTTGGTGCCCCTCATAGCCTACAAACTTTCACTTTACGTGTTGCTTATCGCCAAGAAGAAAGGCGGTTCTACATATCTAACAGTCTTATCCTTGTTATTTTTACATTTTATTGCTTTGGCCGACTTTGAAGGAATCCGTTACAGGTACATATAGAAAAGTCTGCCCTGAAAGTCATCGAAGAAGGCATGAAAGCAGGAGGGATGGAAACGGGGGCAGACCGCGTTTCCTGGAATCAGCTGCACAGATGATCTGAGCACAAACTGAAGCAGTCCGCACGTCAGAGATGAAACTTCTGTGGTTATTAAGGAAATGAAAAAGGCACCTAATTTCTGTCTGCCTATAGGCGACACGGCGCAGTGCCTTGTAGGGGTGGGGGTAGGAGGGAATAAAAGAATAGTAGGAAAATAGAGAGAAAAGTGATAGGAGCACATCCATCCAACGAAGAGAAAAGAGGACAGGAAAGATGTGGAAACGGTCACGGGAGTTCAGGGACGGGTCCGCGAAACACAGCTAGAGGCACGGTGCACAACATCGGCGAAGCGGCGAAGGCCCCGTCGATGAGCGGCGCACGGCATAGCGGGCGAGGAGTCCGTCACGGGGCGCCGATCAGCGAGAGGTACGAGGAGTAATCCAGGACATCGCGGCCGGCACGTCCGTCTTGCTTGAAATCTTTATTTGGCCGATCTTGTGGCCGGGACACTGAAAATCAAACTACAGCAATACACTGATAGCGGCGAACAGAGCGTCGACCGTCGATCAACTGACAAGCGGTGAAGCGCGTCGGCATTTATACATGTGCCGTCGAATATTCCAGCGTTATCGCTGGTTGCCGCGCAAACTCTAGAATTAGCTCGAGTGTTCGCGTCTTGCGCGCAATCTTAACAAAACGATCTACAATAATAGGGAAGCTTCTCGAACAATGAGGCGCGGTTTGCGCTGAACGTTGCTGACAGTCTTTGTGGGCGAAAACCGAATACAGCGAAAGTGATATATATATATATATATATATATATATATATATATATATATATATATATAAAGAATTATGAACTGCAGAGTACGGAGACGCAAAACCTGAAGCAGATTGGAAGCGAAATTGCAGCTTTTTTTTTTTTTCAACACTTCGTCCGTGCATGGGCCGTGATCAGTATCAGAACATATTGAAGCGACGACAGGAGCATCGAGGTGACTCCCGCCCGTAGAGCAAGGAGCGGCCGTCGATCCTTTCCAGGAATGCCTCACGCGTCCGCGCTGGCTGCCACGTGGCGTTCTTAAGAACGACCGCGTGGTCTGTCCGCCGATTCCCCGAGCGCTCGGACGCCGCGCTCACTCCGCGAGCGAAAGGAGGGCCGGGCGAGGAGTACCGGGCGCTAGCGGGGAGCCACGCGCACGGCGCCTGTCGCGGCCTTCTCTCGATCCTGTCGCCAACGCAGCTAGCAAATGACTTTCGCGAAATGACGCAAGCACGGCTCGTTCTAAAACATTTAAGCACCCTTGTCCTCATAAATCACGGACAGTTTTTCTCATGATGAGATTTCTGTTTGCTTCTTCATCGAAAGCACTTCCGAGCGCCCGCCACCACCACCGCCGCGCTTCCTTCCGTTCATATATACATTTTTTCACCCCCCACTGTCGTTGTGTATGGTTAATGTCTTTTTTTCTTCTTTTCTTTTTGGCGCGTGCCGTTGCTGTTCGGACTTGCATCCCCGCAGCACCTCGCGACGGCGGCTCTCGCTTCTGCCGCCCTTTGTTGCTCGCATTGTTTCTGCGCAGACTCATTCATTTTTTATACGTGTGCTAGGCGGCGGCATTCTCGGCACACTCATGCATGCATGAATGTGCCTTTCGCCTGCACGTTTCTTTTCATTCTGGCCTTCCCGCGCCTTAGCTGGCTGGTATCTTCTTTTTTTTTTCGCTTCTGTTATTATCCTTCTTGCTCGTTTATTAGCGAGAGGGGATGAGTTCTCTTTTGTCTTTTGTAATATAGCGTACTGTGGTGTCTTTTCTTCTTCCTTCTATTTCTTTTTGCCTACACATCCCCCTCAATAAATCTGTATCTGTAGTTCTCTCTCTCGCTCTCATCTGCACTAAAGAAGTCCAACGAAGGGCATAAAGCAAGCCCAGCAAGCACATTACAACCCAGTGCGTCAAAATATTCCAAAACTAAAACGCACCGGAGCCAAATAGCCACACCGGCACGTACGAGCAACAAAGAAAAAAAAACGAAAACGTCGTGATTAACGGCGCCGCGAAGAGATCCCGATGGGAAGTGAGGGAAGCAGAGATGCAGAGAACTTAGGAAAAACAAGGAAAAAAATAAAGGCAGAACCTTTAACAAGACGACTCTTCATGCAGACATTTCACGTGCGCTCGTTTGTGTATACATGCATGCTCTCCTCCCTCCGTGTATTTAGCTTTCGTCAATGCTTTCATTGTAATCCGGTTTCTCCCATACAAGGCCCACACTTATTGCATAAGGCGCAAGCCTGCAACTGCGAAGGATGAAGATGTCCGGAAACTTACAACGGATTACTACTTTCTCGCTCGGATTCGGGCGTAACTTCACTTGCCGGACAGAGTGGCACTCGAAAATCGATGCCGAGCTGTTGTAACGTGAATTTGTGAGCCCGAAGTACTCCTAAACCAACGTAAAAGGCACCGAGGACGAAAATGCACCACGACCCTTCATACAGCAAATCACGCTTTCGTGGCATGTTTACTGGCGCCCATTCTTTCATCTCCATCTGACTATCTACAACTATAACTGCAGTCAATCAAACGAACAAATGATAAAGAATCGGAAGGTAATTTTAAAAAAAAATAATTCATATGGTGTAGCGCACCACGACAGGGACAGAGAAGAGGGACGCACACACACAGCGCTAACTTGCAACAAACGGTTTTATTTGCGATCACACATGCCTTTTATACAATAACAGTAAGACCGATAAAACCGAGAGAACAACATGTAAAGGTACAACACAAAGCCTGCACGTGTCATCACGTATGGGATACTGCTGTAGCCTGTAAGCAGCCTGGCCGCCTACCTTTCATTATATTCCTTTCTTTTCTTTTTTTGCAAAGCTTAGATATTGGCGAATTGTAATTTGAAAGAGTTTTGTGTTGTCTACGTAACTAAGACCAGGCTCACTTTATTGGTGTAGTATAGTGAGAGCCATAGCGACAACTTGTCATGTTTAGTTATGAAGTTATTTTCTATAGTTTTTCGGGTGTTAATTATACGAGTCGCAGTACCATTGAACCAAAAACATCGTTTTTCTTTACATGTCTTACATGAGACGGCAACTTCCAATGTACGAAGCAGCAAAACACGAACCTTGCGACCAAGGAATTGTGTAAAGCCGGAAGAGTTATTATATAATCTACGCAGCATTCGAACCGAAGCACCAGCTCACGACTAAACTGCAAGATATGCGAGTAAACAAAGCCACAGTATTCTCATGAATTAACAAGCGTGCAGCAGGCTTTTGCCTTCAAGTGTTACATGCAACATGCTGTTAATTTTTTTTTTTTTTTTTTTGGCTGGAGTGAGGATATTTTTGTTGTTTCTATATAATCGCACACCCGTCGAAAGGTAGGCTACATTAGAGCCGGCTATGCAAACGCATAGTTAAAAATTTTCAGATGCCTATTTCCGCAAAGCTACCCACGCACATTACATGAACAAACAACACACTATGTCTACAAAATATGCAAACAAGAGAAAATTAACTAAACTAGAAAAAGCAACCAATATGCGCGCGCCTCGAAGTTCGTATGCAAATTGAATAAAAACACCAACATGCACGGAACACACAGAAGCCATTTTTCAAGTAGTCCTTGCATCGAACACGCGATACACACAGAGTTCACGACATCTGCAGATCAAATCAAATTAACTAAATTACTGTCCCTAAGCAAATCCCGTGAAGCTGTTGAAGTAAATTTTCTAAATTACTTTATTTATCTCGAAACTGAATTCGCTGTTGGTCACATCGCTTTGCAGAAGCGTCCGGGCTGTTACAGTTGGCGCAGTTGGAGATTCAGCAGATTCAACAGAAGGGCACGCTAGCACAAGAATCTCCCTGCTGGGCAATGTGAAAAGTTTTGTTTTCTTTTTCACAATGTAAAGGAGGCGAGGGGCGTAAGCTACGTGTAGCCGTAAGCGGTACGACGGACAGCCAGTGCACGGTCAACCTTAGTCACAGAAAACCGCTAAAGCAGGGTCTATACGATATAACAATGATGCATTTGTTTGCTCTTTGAACCACATATCTTCAGCATAGGTCGGCAAAAAAATTGGAGCTCACTCAGACTCACTCATGAAATATATTTTGCTGTGAGAGCTCACTCGGACTCAGACTCACCAAAAATTTCCTCAACCGGACTCACTCGGACTCAGACTCACTAAACTTTTTCTCAACCGGACTCACTCAGACTCAAACTCACCAACATATTACTCATCCGGACTCACTCAGACTCAGACTCACGGCTTCACTTGAGTCTGAGTGAGCCTGAGTGAGCCGACTCATGAGTCCGTCGGCGTAAAATCAGCTTTTGCGATCGTGGTGTAAAATCTTTTTAATGCCAATATCTTAGATAATAGGTGCTGTACGATACACCTTTTGATCTTGAACCTTCAAATACGACATATCATATATAAGATATCATCACCATTATCATATTGTCATATTATCAATCCAGTAAGGACATGTTTTGAAATACGCGACTCACACAAGATATTTTTATCAAAAGCTTCAAATGAAAGAGTTTCTGGGGGAGGTCATGGCACCCCTTTCCTTAACTCACGTCTCTGATCAATAAGTACTGAGGTGGCGCATGAATGCTGCTGTTCTGAGATAAGTGTAGATTTGAGAATAAACATAAGCCGATATAAGGCTGATAGTAATGCTGAAGATGAGTAGATACGACCATAGGTCGGCAAGAAAAGGTGGAGCTCACTCGGACTCACTCAAGAAATATATTTTGTGCTTAGAGCTCACTCGGACTCAGACTCACCAATATTTTCCTCAACTGGACTCACTCGGACTCAGACTCACTAAAATTTTCTTCAACCGGACTCACTCAAACTCAAACTCACCAAAATATTACTCACCGGGAATCACTCACACTCAGACTCACGACCCGATCTGAGTCCGAGTGAGTCTGAGTGAGTCGACTCATGAGTGAGTTTGCCGAGTTATGATCTTCAGACATTGTTCGACGTGGCTTACACAGAAGGCTTTGGCGACAAATGTGACAAACTTCAGATCGAGCTGTGAGCGTTAGCCGCCAGTATGTCGGCTGCATGGTGTCTAGTGACATCGACATGACTGCGGATCCGCTGAAGCTGCCCAATTACAGCGATTTACATTGATAGGGCGATGACAAGACCGCCGATGAATCGATGGCCAAACCCGCCGTGGTAGCTTAGCAAGTTAGGCGTCGTGCTGCTAAGCTCGAGGTCGCGGGTTCGATTCCCGGCCACGGCGGCCGCATTTAGATGGGGGTTAAATGCAAAGAACACCCGCCTGCTTAGATATAGGTGCACGTTAACGAACCCCTGAGGGTCAGAATTAATCCGAAATCCCCCACTATACGGTATGCTCAATAGTAATACGGTGGTTTTGGCAAGTAAAACACCAGCAATTATTATTAGATTGATCGATATGACCAATCGCAATCTTTCTGGGACGTTTCGTGCACACGGGCTCTGATTCGCAGGCACGCTCTATTCTTTTTTTACCCCCCTCTCGTTCGGTGTTCCAGAAGCAGACACGCTCTAAGAAGGGTTGATGCCGCGTCAAACTTGGCAGAATATTTTGGGTCGGAGAGAGAAGAGCGGAAGTCATAAAGGCGCACACGCTCATCATGCCTCGAAGGAGGCGTGTGACGCGGAAAGCTGGCTCGAGTGCGTCGCGCTGGCCGCAAGCCGTGGACACCTGCGCCATCGACCCGGAGCGATCATCATTCACCGGAACCGGCGCGGAAACCCAAGCTCCGCTGCTTGTTTCAATTACGGTCCGTGCCGGACGCCGGAGTTTCCTTTCGGCGCGCATTTTCAATTCGGGAGGGAGGCCTTTCTCCGCGCTGCGAGGCCGCCTTTAATTGGTCGCTAGCACGGAATTCATTCACGGGCTGATGGCTCAGCTGCCCGGCGTGTCCCCATGCTGCCGTCAAAGAACTCTCGTGCATACACGAACTGGGCACATTTAGGCGATTATTAAGCACTTAAGTCTACCGGAAGGCACCGAAATCAGAAGAAAAATCGCATCGCACACTGCTTGCCTCCCTTAACAATGGCGCGGTACGCCAAAGCCGTGGCGTCGACGTGCCGGCGCGCGATTCCGCTGCTCATTCAGAAACCGTGTCTCCTCCTCCCAACCTGCCGCTCCTTTTATGCGCTCCGATTTCGTGTAAACGACACTCGGACGTGACACATTGCCCGCTGATGTACCGCCGTAGTCTTACACGTACGTGCGCAATGAACGCGATGCACCAACTAGCCAACAGCAAGTATACTGCTATAGAAATGAAGAACTTGTAGTCGCAGTCGCCGAGCATCACTCCATATGGGATATGAAATTAAAAAAAAAATTATCATTCGGGATTTGCGTGCCATTACCAAGACTTTAACGTCGTTGTCCATTTCTGACATGCGGAAAAAAATGACCTGCCAGGAGATCACCCTGATTACCTAAACCAATGGATGTGTACTACCTTACTTGGGATGCCCTTTTTTTAATTAGAGCTATTTTCAGATGGCGTTGTTGCAAAGTGCAGACACAATATAAGCATTAGGAGCGGCACGGCGTCGATTTACCGTCAATAAAGTGCAGGCCATGACGTTGGCTGGCAGAGATCACGTTGAAGGTACTTCAACGTATCGATGGAGAGTAGATCCTCCAATCTGTTCAAACTTTCTAGTTTCGTTACTTTAATTTGTTTCCATTCGTCTCGAAGGAGGCGCCGTTACTATGACGCCCGCGAAGACCTCTTGACATGAATGACAATATTCGTGTTATGATTTAAGATCTTATAACAACACACGTTTTATTTGAGTAATTTTCACTACTGCTAGCACCCTGCAGCCCATACACAAGAGAAATAGAGTAGCAGCAGGCACACCCCTCGAACATCTCCAACTGATTCTATCTATCTATCTATCCATCTATCTATCTATCCATCTATCCATCTATCCATCTATCCATCTATCTATCTATCTATCTATCTATCTATCTATCTATCTATCTATCTATCTATCTATCTATCTATCTATCTATCTATCTATCTATCTATCTATCTATCTATCTATCTATCTATCTATCTATCCATCTATCTATCCATCTATCTATCCATCTATCTATCCATCCATCTATCTATCCATCCATCTATCTATCTATCTATCTATCTATCTATCTATCTATCTATCTATCTATCTATCTATCTATCTATCTATCTATCTATCTATCTATCTATCCGCCTACGTATTGGCACTCTCGTGGTCGTCTCCAGTGCTGCCAGATAGCGCAGAGTGACATAGTCAAAACAGACTGATACTTTTGCCCGAAAGTAGCCAACCATGCAGACCCGCCTCGGTAGCTGGTAGCCAGAAATGTAGCCATTATTTCCAGTAGTGTAAAATGGCAAAAAAACGAGTCATGAAAAAAAAAAAAAACTAGTAATGTTTTTTTTTGTGTGTGTGTGAGTAAAGGTGCTAACTCAAAACATGGAAAACATGGCCAAACCACGTGTTGACTAGACTAAAACAGCACAAAAAATATCACACATGCAAGCATCAAGAATACGCCCAAGCGAAAGGATTGGCTAGAAGTGGTAAAACACACGGAGAAAAAAATGTTTTATACAAATCATTCGCCATGGTTTCCCAGTGGTACCTTGCCAGTATCACCTGGCCGAGTGAACCTCGCCAGGATCAGTTTACGAATTTCTTTTTTTAGCAACGTATACAAGCAGTGGTGCCGTCCACACATCACACTCGCGCCATCCGTACCAACGCCGACACATTTTCTCATGTCCAAGCTGCATGATTTTAATAAGGATTTGAGTTCCGTAAACATGCCCATTGCAGAAGCGTCAGTAATAGGGATGACGTGAAGACGTGATCCAATCTATCGCACAAAATAGCAAGCCGGTGCATCCCGCCACGTCATGGACGCAGGTGTGGAAATAAACAGAAAAAGGTTGCACTAACAGCCCGTCGAACGCACCGCGAATCTCGAAACATGCTTTTCTACGGTTCCTGATCCACATAAAAATCTAAAAAACACCATCTAAAACACATCTAAAAACACATCCAAAACACATCCAAAAAACAGCCAAACAAAAATTTAAGTAGCCCAGTTTGGCTACAAATAGCCCCAATCTGGCAACACCGACTCGTCTCTTGAACCTGCGCCTTGCTCGGTCAGGAATTTGTAGGAGATATGTAAACGGCACCATTACGGGCATTTTCTTTATTTTACAATTGTTTGTTTAAAGGATTAAATGGAAACATGGTTTCTTTCTGTGCGGTAATTTGCGTAGTGTAGGTTAGGAGCAAAGTCATACGGATGGGCAGCAGAACTCTGCCAGATACCCAGATCGAGCATGGAGGCCTTTTCGTAAAACTTGAGCTCGGCGTGCCCTTTCTACCTGGCTTCACAGACGGCAGTAGTTAAAGGGGTACTGACACGAATATTTTCAGTTGTCCGTTTTTTGCGTCAAATGAAAGGCCAAGTCCTCAAGAGCCTAGAAAAGGTAATGCTAAGCGCGAGTGCGCCCTGAAAAAGTAATTACAGTATGTTTTTAAAAGCTGGTTTCGGTTCCTACTGTACCCTGACGTCACAACACGGTATGAGCTTCTCGTCACGTGCTCGCACAATATATAGTGACGTTTCCACGGCCGCTCCGCGCCGTGGCTTCGTTGGTGACGCACAAGCGGCCATTTTGGAAGTTTTGATGACGCATAAGCGGCCATCTTGGAAGTTTTGGTACCTAACGTCATCACAACTAGCCATACTGCTGCGTGAAGTCACCAGAATTTGTACTGTAGCCTGACGTCAAACTACTGTCGATGTCAATAGGTGCGCCATGGAAAAACTGACTTTAAGATCAAAATAAAATACCTTATCAGCATTCGCTGAGCTTCACACTTGCTCAGAGCCGCCTCTGCATACAGCAAATTTGTATGGTAGAGTAGAATTGCCTTCGAAAAAAGGTGTCAGTACCCCTTTAAGGCCGCAATCATCTGCTCGCGTTGGTATCATTTTTGTCTCTATTGAGGTTCTGGGACAGCTCTCCGTTCTCCCATAGTAGAGCACATGCCACTCTAAACTGTAAAAAGAAGAAAAAGAGTGTTTTTTTTTTTGTTAAATAGTCCTTCTCCCATAATCAACTAACTAATACCACAGAACGAAATAGGACTACAGTGAGATACTCTAAATCGTCTCCATTGTAAGGCGAGAGCATTTCCTGGCTCGTTGAGCGACCACGCTGTCGCCAGAAGGCTGTAGAAGAAAAAATGCCAGGCCTGCGCTGAAACCACAGCACAGTCACAGCGAAAGCTGGAAGAGCGGCGTTTCTAGAGCCTGTTGTAAGCTCTCTTGGGGCTACTAATACAAGTACACTAGCAAGGTATCCACTACGCCATAAATCACAATTTTTGTGAAGTTGGGAAGCACCTACTAAGCCAATATTCGTCATTCTGCGGAGAAGCCAGGCACCAGCTACACGTCTGTAAGGCATTATGTGCACTTTGTTGAAGCGACGACTGATGACGATGAAGAATTATGGCTCAGCCCTTTGTAATGGGTTGGAAGCTTTAAACGGCCCACCAGTTATGTAATTTGCATTGGGTGACGCCCGGTCGCTATTTCCCTTTCCCGCCATGATGTATAACATACGTTGACGTGGGAGAGAGAGGGGGGGGAGAACTTTATTGAGACCCCGAGGAAATGGATATGAGCTTATGGGCTTCCTTGGCAACCAATACAAGTGCACTTGAGAGGAATCCACTACGCTATAAATCATTGTAATTTTTGAGAAGTAGGGAAGCAGGCACTGCCACTTTTCGTCATTCTACGGAGAGCCGTGGTACCTGCTAAACGCATGTAAGGCATCATGCGCACTTTGTTGATGCTGTGCCTGATGACGATGAAGATTTATGGCGGAGCCCTTTGTAATGGGTTGGAAGCATTCAACAACCTACTCGTTGCGAAATTCGCATTGTGTGACGCCTCGTTACAGAATTCGCGTTGTGCGACGCTTGGTGCTTATTTTACTCTTCTACCACGCTATATTACATATGTTAATGTGGTTTTATCCCGACATGAAGCCTGTAAAGGGTCTTTTTGCAAAGCTGTGTCAAGCACCGGTATGGCTCAGAGGTTGGATACTGGACTCCCACGCAGGGGGCCCAGGTTCGAACCTCGTTCCATCCTGGATTTTTTCTTATTTCGTTTTTTTTTTTTCTTATTTCGAGCGATAGTGGTCACGGACACCGGCGGCGGCGGCGGCGGACAACTACGGCGCCAAAAACGGCCGCTGAAATGATCTCATAACAGCTTTCGTTGCAAAACACGTCGATCCACCTCGTAACGCTTGGCTAAAAGCCATAAAATACAGCATAGAAGTATTCGCTGTCTGCTTCGCTTCAAACCGATTCCCACAACGCGGGGGATCAGCCGAATTGTTTTATGCCATATTGCTCCCATAAGTACGTGCCACATGGTACGTGCCGCATTTTAAGCAAAGAAAATCCTTCCAGATTAATTCGGTGCTGGCCGGAATCGAAGCCTCGTGATATCTATTCGGAGAAGCTTACCTGAAAATGCGTGACGCGCCAGGTCCGAACTTCGTGGCAGCACCACTACAAGACCAGTGAGATGCGCGAGAGAGCATCCTGTGTAGTGTACGCCTCACACATGACGCGTTTTGGCGGTGAAACTATGGCGTGTCGCTACATTGCTTCATTGTTTATCGCATTAACGGCGGCATTCATCGTGGGATGGGTTTTGACGAAATTTGGAGAACACGGACCCTTACTGTGTTGACCTGAGTACCACACCCAACACGGTACCGTGGCTCGGGGCCTGAAGAGTCCTAGTGAGGACGAGGACTGTCCAAAGCAGGCGCATTTCGATGAGGTTGAAATGCAAGAACGCTCATACACTTACGTTTCGGTGCACTTTAAAGAAAATCACGTGGTAAAAATTAATCCAGAACACACTGGCATTTTGCCAATACAGCGCCGCGGATATATGAGAGTATACTCTCATATAGCCGCAGTAATGTATTAGCAAAACGCCAGGAGTCAGTTAGCTGTAACAGTTCCGTGGCGTTCTGAAAATTTTTGTGTTCCGGGCATGAACAAAGAGGTTATGTACTCATGCCTTTGGCGAAGTGGAATGCTTGACAGTTCAAGTGAGTCGGTCCTAATCAAGCAAAGTGCGTTAACTCAATTTATAGATCCTGATCAAGATTCATCTTCATTTATTATGACAGATGATTCAACAACAGATGAAGATCTGACAGTTGCATTTAACACCGTGAGCAAAAATTATCCCTTGTCTCACTGGTCGTCATTGATGGTCTTCATTTTCTGTTTGATGTAGTAATACTCAGTGAAACTTGGTGCAAGGACGACCGTGATTTGTTCGCATTTTGTTCTTATCAATCGCATTGTGTAAACAGAACTAACCGCCGAAACGGTGGTGTTATGCTGTTGCTAAGAGAGCGCGTAAACTGCGAGCTGCTTTCGAACTTTTGTATCTGCTATGACGATTTTGAAATATTCACAGCTAGTGTGAATGTCAATATGTTTTCGGTTTGCTATAGACTACCAAGTGAAAATATTTCTAGTGTCTTTTCTTTTTATGAACAGCTGTTGTCATTTGCTTCATAAACTGGTAATTACTTGTTGTCTGCTGGTGATTTCAATATTGACTTGTTGACCACTTCTGCACCCCAAAAGGCCATGTTGACCATTTTGACTTCAAACGGTTGCGAAAATTTAATCCGCGTGCCGACAAGGATAACAACTGAAAGCGAAACATTGCTTGATTTATTTATAACTAATATCTATTCTACAAATGCCAATGGTGGTGTAATATCGTATGACCTTAGTGACCACCTCCCAATCTGCTAAGAAAGCAAAAACTTTAGGGCAAACCAGGGGCGTAGCCAGGGGGGGGGGGGCTTATGGGGCTTCAGCCCCCCCCGAAATTTTTCGTGCTCTCATACACCACCAACCAGCGGCGTCACCCGGGTGGTGGATTTATTGGCTTCAGCCTGATTATCATTTATTTAATTATTTATCTTTTTATGACCCTGAAAATGTTAGCAGAAGCAAGTTTGATATCGGGCTCTACACAGATGGCTCAAAAGTGGATGATGACACAAAACATCAACTGCTAGCTTCTCCTTGGATTCCTCCGCCATGCTATATGTTTAAGTCTATGAACGATTTTAAGCAGAAACGAATGTTTACGTGGCTTGGCTGGACAGGTACCGATGGCTTAGCTTCTCAGCGCTTCAAGAGGGTGCGTTTTGCCGAGTGTGTGTCCTTTTTAGCAGAAGTGAGATTGGCAAGGGCCAACATGCGCGCACTAAGGCCCTCGTATGCAATCCATTTCAAAAGTGGAAGCACGCCCTCGAAGTCTTCGGTGCACATGAAGTCACTAATATCACACTGACGCTCATCTGGTAGCCGATAGTTTTCTTCAAACCTTCTCAGGATGTGTGCCCAGTGTTGTTGATCAGCTGGACCATGGCAGGCAAATTCAAATAAGAGAGATCCGAAGGAAGTTACAGCCTATTGTTGAGACAGTTCTCTTTTGCGGGTGGCAAGGTGTGGCTCTCCGTGGACATAGAGACAGTGGTCCATGGATTAAAGCACAGCCTCCTCTACAAATACAGGCAACTTCAAAGAGCTGCTTCGCATGCGCGCGGATTGTGGCGACACAGATAAAAAAAAAGCATTTGGAAAGTGCCCAATAAGGCCTCATATTTTAGTTTATATGTACAAAACCACATTATAGAAATCTCTGCTGCAATCATCAAGGAAAGCCTAGTCGCAAAAGTAAACGCTGCAGGCTGCTTCTCCGTACTTGCTGATGAACGACGGATGTTGCGGGTATCGAGCAGCTTACTGTTTGTGCAAGGTACCTTAATAAGGATGCGAACGGAATCGAAGAAGTGTTCTAGCTTTGTGCCAATTCACGACCAAATGGCCGGGCCCTGGCCGACACCATCATAAGGCTCCTTATAGAAATGGGAATTAACATGCAGCATCTCTGTGGTCAAGGCTACGGTGGTGCAAGTTCGATGGCCGACAAAACGAATGGTGTTCAAGCTGCTGTCCGTGAGAAATATCCAGCCGCACTCTATGTATTCACTGCGCGTGTCACTCCCTTTATCTAGTTGTGTGTGCAGCATGCTCCATCACAGACATTCGAAACTGTTTTGGGACTCTGAAGGCGACGTCAGCCTTTTTTCCGTAAATCTTCTAGCCGCTCACACGTTTTGCGAAAAGTGATAAGTTTGAGCTGTCCTGAGCCTACAAGGCAGCGCCTTTTGGGACCTATGCGAACGCGCTGGGCCGAGAAGCACGATGCAGTGCTTTCATTTGTGAGCCTCTTTCAGTCGTTGATCGCAGCACTAGAGGAGACTAAGTTTAACGGAACTGGCGAAAGTCCAGTGCAGGCAAACAGTCTAATGTTGGCACTCTTTTCACCAGCGTTCCTTGTAAGCCTGCATGTGACGGAACACGTGTTAGCACTGACTTGCCACTGTCAAATAAGCTGCAGACGAGGAGTATCGACATGAGCGCTGCCATTGACGACATAGAAGTGATACAGCAGACAATTGAAAGTGACCGCAAGAACACGAATGTTTCTTTCTCAAAAATATTGCACAAATGCAGGCATTGGCAGAAAAACTGAATGTGGAGATCACCAGCCGTCGAGCCGGTGTCCGGAAGCAAAACCTTGGGAGCAATGCATTCGAAAGTGCGGAAGAATATTTTCGCAGAACCCTGTTCATTCCGTTCATGAACCACGTACTAGCCAGTTAAACCAACGGTTCGAACAGCACAGGACACTTCTAAAGGACTTTTCATTAATTGTACCATCCGCAATACCACCAATGCAAGATGATCGGGAGAAAGGCGCAGAAAATCTCCTGACCGTTTTTTGCGCATGACGTCGAAACGAGGGCTGGTTTGGAGAACTGCGACTATGGTGGACAAAGTGGGCGAACAAAGCAGCAAACCAGAGCCCCGGTACAGGAACCGATGCCCTCTCTCATTGCGACAGCAGGTTCTGTGCGAATGGTACAAGCTACTCCGGATTCTAGTCACCCGTCCAGTGACCACTGCCAGCGCAGAGGGAACGTTTTCAAGCATGAGGTTACTTAAGAACTACTTACGCTCCACGATGTCTGAGGAACGCATGGCCAGGCACTTCTGTACGCCCACAGAAATGTCGACATCAGCGTGTCGGAAGTCATTGACCGCTTCGCTAAGCTTCCTCGCCGGGTCAACGTTGTCCTTTGATACCGAGCAGGACAAAAAATCAGCGCAAACGAAAGGAAAGACACCACTGTTGCAGAGTTCAGGTCAATGAGCCCGTAATTCTGACGCAATATTATTGTTCACCACCTTTTAAAGCCGTGAGGATTTTGTACCTTTTAGCAGTGTAACACTGTGACCTACTATAAACATAGAATACGGGCATCAGGTGGACATTACCAGCCAATCGACAGGCTTCACCTTGTTCACTGAGAGGTCGGCATACGCGGCGTTACCAAACAAATTCAACTATTGAGAAGCCGTACTAACAGCATTGTTTGTTACTTTCATTTGTCGTTTTTGTTCTTCATTGCTTTTTGAACTAGAAGCGGCAACCTTCCTTTAAATTGAGTGCACAATAGTGGTTCGCAACTTTTAAAACAGTTTTGAAGTGTTTCTTTCGTTATTTCTGCGCTCTTCCTTTATAGTTCTGTTTACATGGT